>NC_139992.1:3228107-3232977 GCF_964263955.1 Coregonus lavaretus
CCAGACCCTCCTTCCACCGATCAGAATTGGAAGTGTCAGTCACATACTGCAGATGAAGTACTGGCAAGGAATCACAGACCTCAGCGACGACCTTCCTCAGTAGGCGAGACGATCGGATCCCCGCTCTTTCTCCCAGCTCCTCCAACGACCTATTCCTGTTCCACATCAGATGACCCAGTTTAGTACACCCCACGCCTAACAGGCATGAACGTAGGCTAGCTGAACCCAGAACACGGGACTGGATGGCAGTGTTGTGAAAAAGAGGCTCTTCAAAAAGCCACATCCCTGGTGGCGTGCAGGCCTTACGGGACTTGACCAGAACTCTCCAAGCCTGCATAACAGACTCATAAAATGGAGTCAGGCCAGGCAACTCACCCCCCCCTCCAGCTTTAAGAGGAAAAGAATGCTTGTCTAAGCCCAAACAGCCCGCTCTCCTCATCAATGCGTAGGCTGTGTCAACCCAGCTAGAACCGTCACTGTACAACAGTCTCTGGCTGCTTGAAGCCGGAAAGCCATGATCCTGGAAGAAATGTCCACCAGGCCTTGCCCACCCTCGTGCAGTGGCAGGTACAGGGCTGAAGCTTTAATCCAATGTTGTCCAGACCAGAAGAAGTTGACAAGGGTCCTCTGAAGCTCTTGTATCAGACCCTTTGGTGGCTGTAAAATCATTAGTCTGTGCCACAGGGTAGAGGCAGCTAGGTTATTAGCTACCAGTACCCTTCCCCTATAAGACAGCTGGGGCAGCACCCATTTCCATCTTGACAGTCTGGCACACACTTTCTCCACTACACCCTCCCAGTTCTTTTTCTGAAAGACATCGGAGCCTAGAAAAACCCCAAAGTCTTCATCCCATCTCTGCCCCACTGAAGCCCCCTGGTAACCGTGGAGCGGACCCCATCTGAAGCTGGCCTGCCCACAGCGCTTCACTCTTTCCCCAATTGACTCTAGCTGAGGAGGCCCCCTCATACACCTTTAAGGCGTCTGAGAGAACCTTAACATCCTCATCCCCTGTAATAAAAACTGTCACGTCATCTGCATACGCAGACAGTGCTATCGTGGGACCCTTCATTACACCTGGCACAGAGAAACCAGTAAGCTTCGCTCTTAAAAAGCAAAGCATTGGTTCAATCGCCAGACTGTATAACTGCCCTGAAATTGGGCATCCCTGCCTGATGCCCCTTTGGACAGGGATGGGACAACTCAAACCACCCCCCACCTTCACCATACACGAGGCCCCAGCATACAGTAACTTCATCCAAGACAAAAAAACATCCCCAACCCCAAAGGCTTTCATTGTTTTAAACAAGTACTGGTGGTCCACACGATCAAAAGCCTTCTCCTGATCCAAAGAAAGTAAACCTACATTTACATCAGACAGTTTACAAATGTCCAAAACATCTCTTATTAGAAACAAGTTGTCAACAATAGAGCGATCAGGTACACAGTAGGACTGGTCCTTGTGGACCAACAATCCCAGATACTCTTTCAACCTGTTTGAGAGACATTTAGAAACAATTTTATATTCTGCACACAGCAAAGCAACAGGTCTCCAATTTTTTATGAGAGCCAAATCCCCCTTTTTTGGCAACAGTGAAAGTACCGCACGTTGACAAGATACAGGAAGAGAGCCCTCATGAAAAGATTCACACACCACTTCATAAAAATCCTCCCCAATAGACCCCCAAAAGTGCTTGTAAAACTCAGATGGTAAACCATCAATGCCAGGGGCTCGGCCTGTTGAGAGCTGCATAACTGCTGTGGACAGCTCTTGCAGTGTAATGTCAGAGTCCAATGCGACTCTTTGCTCAGGTCCCAATTGAGGAAGACCGTGTAACAACTGTTCAGTACACAGAGAGTCACAATCCTCCGCCTTATAGAGGGCAGAATAGAAATCCACGGCATGTTGACGCATTTCACTGTCGTCCGTGGTCACCTTCCCATCAGGGAGACGAAGGCAGACCATCTGTTTACGTTGCAATGTCGACTGTCCTAGGTTTTAAAAAAAAGCACTAGGAGCATCCATATCCTTGAGGGAAGCGAACCGAGACCTAATCAAGGCACCCTTCACTCTTTCATGCAGAAACGACCTCAATTCATGTTTCTTGTCCTGTAAGTTCATGACTAGTCCGGGGTCATTCTGAGTGAGCAACTTCAATTCAATAGATTTAATGTTCTGCTCAAGGGCCCTGATAGTCTCTTTAACTTCAATTCGAGACAGAGCAGTATACTGTTGACAAAATAATCGTATTTGGGCCTTCCCAACGTCCCACCATTGTCTCAAGGACTCAAAATTCCCTTTTGTAACCCTCCATTTTTCCCAAAACAACAAAAACCTTTCACAAAACATGACATCATGTAACAATTTAACATTAAAATACCAATAAGATGATGACCTTCGTGGACAGGACAAGTGAATATCAACAGTGACAATATGGTGATCAGAGAAACCCACAGGAGTAATGTCACACCTTCAACCCTACTTCAGTATTGCTCAGATACATACAACCTGTCTAACCTTGCTGCACTGACATGACCTTCATTAACTTTTAGCCATGTGTACTGCCTAACTTTTGCATTCCTTACTCTCCACACATCAGAAAGCTCAAACTCAGTTAATAGACCAGACAGACAAATTGCTGACCGCAGGTGAGGTTCTTCAGCGGTGCGATCAACAGTAAAATCCACTGTACAGTTCCAGTCCCCCCCTAAAACCATACACCCCTCTTGGTCACACTGTCTTAAGGTTTCCTTTATTTTATCAAAAACAACAATACGCTCTGTACCCTCATTAGGAGCATAAACATTCAAAAAAACAACAAAAACCCCATAACATTCACCTTGACCAATAAAACCCGACCCTTGACAATCTCTGTTGTAGATACCACAGTCACCCCTAAGCCTGAAGAAAACAAGATTGCCACCCCAGCACTGAAATTAGTACCATGACTGAGTATATGCTGCCCCTCCCACCACATACCCCAGTCAGCCGCATTTTCCTCATCACTATGTGTCTCCTGTAGGAAAACTACATTAAGCCTTTTCTGTTTTATTACTTCTAATACCCAAGCCCTCTTATTCCTGTCCCTTCCTCCATTAATGTTGAGAGAACCTACCCTTAGTACCTCCATATAGAAAAGACAAAGGAAAAGCAGAAGATACCACAGAGAAACCAGACAAAGAGAATAGAACACCCTATGAGGCATAATCATCATCATTATTTAAATTTTCTCTTACCTGACCACGTTTCCCACCACCCTTTGCTGCTGCAACAGCAGTAACACATTTCCTCAAGCGAAACCGCTTCTTCTCACTCAACTGGTCTAACCCCACCGTCTTCTGTAACATCACAGCTGACCTCACAAATTTATCAACATCAAAATAATCTGCCAATTTGACAGATTTCCCAAAAGTCTGATCCAGAAACCCTTTTACCTCCTCTAGATCGTAAATTGAGTCCTCACCAGCGCTGATACCGTATCAAGAGAGATATCCATATCCATATCCTTCTCCTGATCCTCCTCAACTGAGGCCACAGACCACTGACTCCCCTCTACCACATCCCTTTCAACACTCCCCACTTGCACCCCATCACTCGTACCAGGCATCTCCTCCACTGCCTGGGAGACTAGCCCCACCTGAACCCCATTACTCGTAGTGGGCATCTCCTCCACTACCTGGGAGACTAGCCCCAACTGAACCCCATTACTCGTAGTGGGCATCTCCCCCACTACCTGGGAGACTAGCCCCACCTGGACCCCATTACTCGTAGTGGGCATCTCCTCCACTACCTGGGAGACTAGCCCCCCCTGTAACCCAGCACTCATAGTGGGCATCTCCTCCACTACCTGGGAGATGAGCTCCACATGAACCCTCTCCTGTAACCCATTACTTTTAGTGGGCATCTCCTCCACTACCTGGGAGATTAGCTCCACATGTACCCCCTCCTGTACCACAGCACTCGTACTGGGCACCTCCTCACCAGTCTGAGGAAATGGCCCTTCAGATCCATCCTTACCTTCTACAACAATTTTTTTCTGCTGCATAACATTTCCCTCTGGTACAAGTTGCACCTCTGTGCCCTCAACACGGACAACTTGTTCCTCAGCAACAGATGCGTGTGGCTGTTCTACCACTGTCAGCCCACCTCTTCCTACATCAGTGGGCCCAGGCGTTACGAGGACCACCTGCGCCCCTCCCTCTGCCTTCTCCCTTTTCGGGCAAGCATGTCGCTTATGACCAACATCCCCACACTCAAAACACCGTTGACTACCCGTACTAGCATAAGCCATATACAGTCTATTGTCATACTTGACTTTAAACGATAACTCCAAAGTCTGCTCCGGTGAGTCCAAAAACATAAACACCTGTCGCCGAAACGACATTACCTGTTTCAACGCCGGGTGTTTGCAACCCAATGGGACAACCTTAATTGCACTTGCAAACTTCCCAAAGCGCAATAACTCGCGCTCCAATAGCTCATTTGGAATGAACGGCGGTACATTTGAAATCGTTACCCTTGTTGACGGAGAAAAAAGCGGCGTAACTTGAATAAACATTCCTTTAAGAAGTATGCCATGCTCAACCATACGATCAACAAGGCGCTCTTCTTTAAGAAATACCACCACCGCTTTATTCATCCGTGACGCATAAGCAACATTCTCATATCCTACCTTCTCTCCTACGGCGACCAGAACCTCTTCCACCGTGACAGTAGCTTCAGTAACACACCTAAAGCCGTGTCGAAGTGACAGGGACGGCGTCCCGATTCGGGCCGCCATCCCCACCAAAATCAGGGTAATTTCGACACGAAAAACAATATACTTAATTCTACCACAACAAAAAAATAGAAATAATAATCTTAATCATGCAT
>NC_139992.1:3233177-3288776 GCF_964263955.1 Coregonus lavaretus
GAGAGAGAGAGAGAGAGAGAGAGAGAGAGAGAGAGAGAGAGAGAGAGAAGGCTAAACAGAGCAGAGCAGGGAGGCATATTTACAGTGTCTGTGTGCAGTGCCAGGAAGGGACATCCCCCATCACTCCCCTCCTCTGCTCCCGGGCCTCAGTAATTCTAGATTAAATGACATCAGGTCTCCCGGCAGTGAACGATGGAGTGAAGCGATAGCGGTGAGGGGTGGTAGAGGGGTGATGGAGCCTGGGTAATGTTCCACAGCAACCAGCCCTTGCCACAGTGATGAGGGGAGGTAACTCTATTCTTTCCTATTGTCTTTAAACAATCTGTTGCTGCTTCTGCTGTGTGCCTGCTCCCTTCTCAGTGCCCCTGCCACCTGACGCACCAGCTACAGTGAGGAGAACAAGTATTTGATACACTGCCGATTTTGCAGGTTTTCCTACTTACAAAGCATGTAGAGGTCTGTAATTTTTATCATAGGTACACTTCAACTGTGAGAGACGGAATCTAAAACAAAAATCATACGTTTCGAGGAGGTGAGAGGGGAGGTGGAGGAGAGATGGAGAAGGAGGTGAGAGGGAGGAGGAGATATGGAGGAGGAGGTGAGAGGGAGGACGAGATATGGAGGAGGAGGTGAGAGGGAGGAGGAGGAGGTGAGAGGGAGGAGGAGAGATGTAGGAGGAGGTGAGAGGGAGGAGGAGGCGAGAGGGAGGAGGAGATGGGAGGGAGGAGGAGGAGGTGAGAGGGAGGAGGAGGAGGTGAGAGGGAGGAGGAGGAGGAGGTGAGAGGGAGGAGGAGAGGGAGGAGAGTAGAGGGAGGAGGAGGAGGTGAGAGGGAGGAGGAGGAGAGGGAGGAGGAGGAGAGGGAGGAGGAGGAGGAGATGGAGGAGGAGGAGAAGGAGGAGGAGGAGGTGAGGGAGGAGGAGGAGGAGAGGGAGGAGGAGGATGAAGGGAGGAGGAGGAGGAGGAGGTGAGAGGAGGAGGAGGAGGAGGAGGAGGAGGAGATGGAGGAGGAGGAGGAGGGAGGTGAGAGGAGGAGGAGGAGAGGGAGGTGGAGAGGAGAGGGAGGAGGAGGAGGAGGTGAGAGGGAGGAGGAGGAGGGGAGGAGGAGGAGGAGGAGGTGAGAGGGAGGAGGAGGAGGAGCAGGCAGCATGCTGCTGCTACTACATGAGTGGGAATAGAGCGCTTCAATATTTCATCTCAAATCATTTCCGATTCTTTAAAGAGGGAGAGTCGGCTGTCAGGAAAGCTCTGTTCTGCTCGGCTGCTGGAGGTTTTGAGGGAGAGCATAAGACATTTCATCAGCAGCATATTCATATTCATATTCAAAGCTTTAAAAAGTCAAAGCATTTTTTCCTTTCAGGAACTCTTGAATTTTAATTAGATTAATATCTAGTGTGGGCGATGATCTTCCTAAATATGACAAACAATGGAGAGATCACACTTTTGTCTACATAATTCATAGATAGGAAATCTATCCAAGCACATCTCTAGACATAGCTCTCCTGTTCCCTAATTTCCCCACTGTGTTGCCCCAGATTCCGAGTTCTGATTGTGGAATTTGCAATTGGAATTTGGAATGTTTATTCTAGAATGCTAGTCTCTGGTTGGACAAACAGAAGGATTCATTGGCATCAGACTAAACCCCTACCTACAGTAAAGGGATGATTAAGGACTATGACTGCGTGTTGAGAGATTAGCAGCATCCTCGCCATCCATCTGGTAGGAATTTAGACACGGCCACTGGTCAGAACATATCCATCTGCGACACTTCACCCATTCTGTTCTGTTCTGTCAACAGTCTGGAAAGAACATAGGAACTAAATTAGCTCTTAACTTTTTCTGTGGCAAATAGCAAACAGTCTGAACTGAAGCAACCCGACACTAGCATAATGTGTTTACATCACATGCCTTTACACAAAATGTTGTGAGGGGTCTTCCATGGAAGAAGACTAAGAGGCAAAGAGTAAGGAGAGAGACTTCCTGTCTGCTTCCAAGTTCAACTAAAAAAGAGTAAGGTAGAGAGTCTTACTGTCTGCTTCCAAGTCCAATTAAAAAAGAGTAAGGTAGAGAGTCTTACTGCCTGCTTCCTAGTCCAATTAAAAAAGAGTAAGGTAGAGAGTCTTCCTGTCTGCTTCCAAGTCCAATTAAAAAAGAGTAAGGTAGAGAGTCTTACTGTCTGCTTCCTAGTCCAATTAAAAAAGAGTAAGGTAGAGAGTCTTCCTGTCTGATTCCTAGTCCAACTAAAAAAGAGTAAGGTAGAGAGACTTACTGTCTGCTTCCAAGTCCAACTAAATCAAGTTAATAAAAGTTAAGAGCAAATTTAGTTCCAATGTTCTTATGGACAGAACAGAATGGTGAGAGTCACAAACTGCAGAGTTACATTTAGTTCCAATGTTCCATCCTGACTTTTGAAGACACACACACACACACACACGCATACTCACACACACTCTAACACCCACATTTTACACACAGACATTGTGTTATTGTGGATATTATATTGTACATCTTTAATAAGAGAGGAATCATGTAATAATGTATTGTATGATGTATTGTGTTATTTATGATGTAGGCTGTTGTTGTGATGTCATTGTTTTAATCCTATTTGGAACCCAGCATCATAATAAATATTAAATACTACAGTTACAAGTTCTGGAATGCTCCCCTCCAGCCTGGCGTAGCAGAGAACACAAGCACCAGATATTCACTCAGACACGAAGGAGGAAGTACCAGATACTCACTCAGACACGAAGGAGGAAGTACCAGATACTCACTCAGACATGAAGGAGGAAGTACCAGATACTCACTCAGACACAAAGGAGGAAGTACCAGATACTCACTCAGACACGAAGGAGGAAGTACCAGATACTCACTCAGACACAAAGGAGGAAGTACAAGATACTCACTCAGACACAAAGGAGGAAGTACCAGATACTCACTCAGACACGAAGGAGGAAGTACCAGATACTCACTCAGACACGAAGGAGGAAGTACCAGATACTCACTCAGACACAAAGGAGAAAGTACCAGATACTCACTTAGACACAAAGGAGGAAGTACAAGATACTCACTCAGACACGAAGGAGGAAGTACCAGATACTCACTCAGACACGAAGGAGGAAGTACCAGATACTCACTCAGACACGAAGGAGGAAGTACCAGATATTCACTCAGACACGAAGGAGAAAGTACCAGATACTCACTCAGACACGAAGGAGGAAGTACCAGATACTCACTCAGACACGAAGGAGGAAGTACCAGATACTCACTCAGACACGAAGGAGGAAGTACCAGATACTCACTCAGAGACGAAGGAGAAAGTACCAGATACTCACTCAGACACGAAGGAGGAAGTACCAGATACTCACTCAGACACGAAGGAGGAAGTACCAGATATTCACTCAGACACGAAGGAGAAAGTACCAGATACTCACTCAGACACGAAGGAGGAAGTACCAGATACTCACTCAGACATGAAGGAGGAAGTACCAGATACTCACTCAGACACGAAGGAGGAAGTACCAGATACTCACTCAGAGACGAAGGAGGAAGTACCAGATACTCACTCAGACACGAAGGAGGAAGTACCAGATACTCACTCAGACATGAAGGAGGAAGTACCAGATACTCACTCAGACACGAAGGAGAAAGTACCAGATACTCACTCAGACACGAAGGAGAAAGTACCAGATACTCACTCAGACACGAAGGAGAAAGTAATAAATAAGACAAAGTTAAGACATACAGTACTTACCAAGTTCTTGTTGCCATTCTTGCTGAGGGGGCCGCGGAAAACTCCCTTGACGTTCCTGAAGTGTCCGTTGCTGAGGTGAGTAGAGCTGATGACGATGTAGTAGCAAGCCATGAGTAACGTTCCGGGGCTTCCACCGAGCGCACGGACAAACAGTCAGAATCAACAGAAGAAAACAATTACTTCTTAAGAGTCTGACCGCAGATCTACAGAATCTGTACTCAAAGTCCTTTTAACGGGGCCGTTAAGAGTTCCATGCCCTGACAGTCAGAAGTCAAGAGAATTCTACAGTCTCATATCTAGAAGGACTGTATAGAACTCCTTTTAAGACCTGCTATGTGTTGTCAGTATCCGCCACTGCTCTGATCGCAACCCTGGGGTCAGTCCTTCAGTCAGGGGTTGAGAGAAGCTTTCCTCATGTCAGTGAAGAGAAGGCTCCTGGAGCATCACAGCGTAGACTTGAGCATCACTGGAGCAGCAGAGTCAGTCGGTCTGTCTCTCTGAGCCACTTCAGAGTCAGTCGGTCTGTCTCTCTGAGCCACTTCAGAGTGAGTCGGTCTGTCTCTCTGAGCCACTTCAGAGTCAGTCGGTCTGTCTCTCTGAGCCACTTCAGAGTCAGTCGGTCTGTCTCTCTGAGCCACTTCAGAGTCAGTCGGTCTGTCTCTCTGAGCCACTTCAGAGTCAGTCGGTCTGTCTCTCTGAGCCACTTCAGAGTCAGTCGGTCTGTCTCTCTGAGCCACTTCAGAGTCAGTCAGTCAGTCTGTCTCTCTGAGCCACTTCAGAGTCAGTCGGTCTGTCTCTCTGAGCCTCTTCAGAGTCAGTCAGTCTCTCTCTCTGAGCCTCTTCAGAGTCAGTCGGTCTGTCTCTCTGAGCCACTTCAGAGTCAGTCAGTCTGTCTCTTTGTGCCTCTTCAGAGTCAGTCAGTCTGTCTCTCTGAGCCTCTTCAGAGTTGTGTTGCTATGTGGGCGTAGTTTCCTTCTTCCAGACTCTCGACAGTAGTTCTCTCTTCCCCCCCGCTCCACTCTTCTCCTCTCGCATGGAGCTCCAGCAGCAGGAACAGAAACACAGCAGCTGCTTGGCTTCAGTCTGTAGCTCTGTAGCCCAGGGTCCAGCCTCAGCCTCAGTCTGTAACTCTGTAGCCCAGGGTCCAGCCTCAGCCTCAGTCTGTAACTCTGTAGCCCGGGTCCAGCCTCAGCCTCAGTCTCTGTTTCTTCACTCCGCTGAGCCTGTCTTCAGAGGGCTTCCGCTCTCTCTCTCTGATTCTCTGTCTGAGTGCTGGCTGGTTCTAGTGAAGACGCTGCGCGGTAGTGGTAGCTGTAATGGGAGAGATTTGCTGTAGCGACAGAAACAGGCATGGTGTTGTAGTGTTTGCTGTTTGCCGGTCCAGTGCTCCGAGCCAATGGAAGACAGCCACTGGTCGAGGAAAGGGCTCTCTGTTTCTCTCCCTGTCTATCTGTCTCTCTCTCTCTCTCTCTCTCTCTCTCTCTCTCTCTCTCTCTCTCTCTCTCTCTCTCTCTCTCTCTCTCTCTCTCTCTCTCTCTCTCTCTCTCTCTCTCTCTCTCTCTCTCTCTCTCTCTCTGCCTATCTCTAGATCCACTGAGTCAGCCCCTGCTCCCCAGCCAACCAGGATTCAGCAGTATCTCTCTTTCTCTCTTTCTGCATCGTACTGCTTTCCACACACACACACACACACGCACACACACATAGAGACACGCACACACACGTACACGCACTCACACACACACACACACACACAGACACGCACACACACACACGCACACACACTCTCCCCTCCTCCCTCTCTCCCTCCCTCCCCCCTCTCGCTCGCTCGCTCGCTCCCTCTCTCTCTCTCTCTCTCTCTCTCTCTCTCTCTCTCTCTCTCTCTCTCTCTCTCTCACGCTCTCTCTCTCTCGCTCTCTCTCTCTGTCATTTGGCTGTAAGAAGCTGAGGCAGCAGACGTGGAGAAGTAGGTAGAAGGGAGGACTGATGCTGCTAGCTCAGGAATGAACAAATACTTCTGAGGATATTTGTTACCTCCTCTGTCATCAATCTTTGATTCTGTAGTAGATACTATATTATGTTAATCTGTAGGAGAGACTCTATTATGTTAATCTGTAGGAGATACTCTATTATGTTAATCTGTAGGAGAGACTCTATTATGTTAATCTGTAGGATATACTCTATTATGTTAATCTGTAGTAGAAACTATATTATGTTAATCTGTAGGAGATACTCTATTATGTTAATCTGTAGGAGAGACTATATTATGTTAATCTGTAGGATATACTCTATTATGTTAATCTGTAGGATATACTCTATTATGTTAATCTGTAGTAGAAACTATATTATGTTAATCTGTAGGAGATACTCTATTATGTTAATCTGTAGGAGATACTATATTATGTTAATCTGTAGGAGATACTCTATTATGTTAATCTGTAGGAGATACTCTATTATGTTAATCTGTAGGAGATACTCTATTATGTTAATCTGTAGGAGATACTCTATTATGTTAATCTGTAATAGATACTATATTATGTTAATCTGTAGGATTTACTCTATTATGTTAATCTCTAGGAGATAATATATTATGTTAATCTGTAGTAGATACTATATTATGTTAATCTGTAGTAGATACTATATTATGTTAATCTGTAGGATATACTATATTATGTTAATCTGTAGTAGATACTCTATTATGTTAATATGTAGGATATACTCTATTATGTTAATCTGTAGTATATACTCTATTATGTTAATCTGTAGGATATACTCTATTATGTTAATCTGTAGGAGATACTCTATTATGTTAATCTGTAGTAGATACTCTATTATGTTAATCTGTAGGAGATACTCTATTATGTTAATCTGTAGGAGATACTCTATTATTATCATCTGTAGTAGATACTCTATTATGTTAATCTGTAGGAGATACTCTATTATTTTAATCTGTAGGAGATACTCTATTATGTTAATCTGTAGGATATAGTCTATTATGTTAATCTGTAGGAGAGACTCTAATATGTTAATCTGTAGGATATACTCTATTATGTTAATCTGTAGTAGATACTATATAATGTTAATCTGTAGGAGATAATCTATTGTGTTAATCTGTAGTAGATACTCTATTATGTTAATCTGTAGGAGATACTCTATTATGTTAATCTGTAGGAGATACTATATTATGTTAATCTGTAGGAGATACTGTATTATGTTAATCTGTAGTAGATACTATATTATGTTAATCTGTAGGAGATACTGTATTATGTTAATCTGTAGGATATAGTCTATTATGTTAATCTGTAGGAGAGACTCTAATATGTTAATCTGTAGGATATACTCTATTATGTTAATCTGCAGTAGATACTATATTATGTTAATCTGTAGGAGATACTCTATTATGTTAATCTGTAGTAGATACTCTATTATGTTAATCTGTAGTAGATACTTTATTATGTCAATCTGTAGGAGATACTCTATTATGTTAATCTGTAGGAGATACTCTATTGTGTTAATCTGCAAGAGATACTATATTATGTTAATCTGTAGGAGATACTCTATTATGTTAATCTGTACGAGATACTCTATTATGTTCATCTGTAGTAGATACTATATTATGTTCATATGTAGGAGATACTCTATTATGTTAATCTGTAGTAGAGACGATATTATGTTAATCTGTATGATATATTATGTTAATCTGTAGGAGATACTGTATTATGTTAATCTGTACGAGATACTCTATTATGTTCATCTGTAGTAGATACTCTATTATGTTCATATGTAGGAGATACTGTATTATGTTAATCTGTAGTAGATACACTATTATGTTAATATGTAGGATATACTCTTATGTTAATCTGTAGGAGATACTCTATTATGTTAATCTGTAGTAGATACTCTATTTTGTTAATCTGTAGGAGCTAATCTATTATGTTAATCTGTAGTAGATACTCTATTATGTTAATCTGTAGGATATACTCTATTATGTTAATCTGTAGTAGATACTATATTATGTTAATCTGTAGGAGATACTCTATTATTTTAATATGTAGTAGATACTCTATTATGTTAATCTGTAGGAGATACTCTATTAGGTTAATCTGTAGGAGATACTCTATTATGATAATATGTTGGAGAAACTCTATTATGTTAATCTGTAGTAGATACTCTATTATATTAATCTGTAGGAGATACTCTATTATGTTAATCTGTACGAGATACTCTATTATGTTCATCTGTAGTAGATACTCTATTATGTTCATATGTAGGAGATACTATATTATGTTAATCTGTAGGAAATACTCTATTATGTTAATCTGTAGGATATAATCTATTATGTTAATCTGTAGTAGATACTCTATTATGTTAATCTGTAGTAGATACTCTATTATGTTAATCTGTAGGAGATACTCTATTATGTTAATCTGTAGCAGATACTCTATTATGTTAATCTGTAGGATATAGTCTATTATGTTAATCTGTAGGAGATACTCTATTATGTTAATCTGTAGGATATAGTCTATTATGTTAATCTGTAGGAGATACTATTTTATGTTAATCTGTAGGAGATACTCTATTATGTTAATCTGTAGTAGATACTCTATTATGTTAATCTCTAGGAGATACTCTAATATGTTAATCTGTAGGAGATAATATATTATGTTAATCTGTAGTAGATACTCTATTATGTTAATCTGTAGGAGATACTCTATTATGTTGATCTGTAGGATATAGTCTATTATATTAATCTGTAGGAGATACTATATTATGTTAATCTGTAGGATATAGTCTATTATGTTAATCTGTAGGAGATACTCTATTATGTTAATCTGTAGGATATAATCTATTATGTTAATCTGTAGGAGATACTCTATTAATGTTAATCTGTAGGATATACTCTATTATGTTAATCTGGAGATACTCTATTATGTTAATATGTAGTAGATACTCTATTATATTAATCTGTAGGATATTGTCTATTATGTTAATCTGTAGGATATACTCTATTATGTTAATCTGTAGGAGATACTCTATTATGTTAATCTGTAGGATATAGTCTATTATGTTAATCTGTAGGAGATACTCTATTATGTTAATCTGTAGGATATAGTCTATTATGTTAATCTGTAGGAGATACTATTTTATGTTAATCTGTAGGAGATACTCTATTATGTTAATCTGTAGTAGATACTCTATTATGTTAATCTCTAGGAGATACTCTAATATGTTAATCTGTAGGAGATACTCTATTATGTTAATCTGTAGGATATAATCTATTATGTTAATCTGTAGGAGATACTCTATTAATGTTAATCTGTAGGATATACTCTATTATGTTAATCTGGATATACTCTATTATGTTAATCTGTAGGAGATACTCTATTATATTAATCTGTAGGATATTGTCTATTATGTTAATCTGTAGGAGATACTCTATTATGTTAATCTGTAGGAGATACTCTATTATGTTAATCTGTAGGATATAGTATATTATGTTAATCTGTAGGAGATACTCTATTATGTTAATCTGTAGGATATAGTCTATTATGTTAATCTGTAGGAGATACTATTTTATGTTAATCTGTAGGAGATACTCTATTATGTTAATCTGTAGTAGATACTCTATTATGTTAATCTCTAGGAGATACTCTAATATGTTAATCTGTAGGAGATAATATATTATGTTAATCTGTAGTAGATACTCTATTATGTTAATCTGTAGGAGATACTCTATTATGTTGATCTGTAGGATATAGTCTATTATACTAATCTGTAGGAGATACTATATTATGTTAATCTGTAGGATATAGTCTATTATGTTAATCTGTAGGAGATACTCTATTATGTTAATCTGTAAGATATACTATTATGTTAATATGTTGTAGATACTCTATTGTGTTAATTTTAGGTAGATACTCTATTATGTTAATCTGTTGTAGATACTCTATTGTGTTAATTTTAGGTAGATACTATATTATGTTAATCTGTAGGAGATACTCTATTATGTTAATCTGTAGGATACACTATATTATGTTAATCTATATGAGATACTCTATTATGTTAATCTGTAGAATATACTCTATTATGTTAATCTGTAGGAAATACTCTATTATGTTAATCTTTAGGATATAATCTATTATGTTAATCTGTAGGAGATACTCTATTAATTTTTATCTGTAGGATATACTCTATTATGTTAATCTGGATATACTCTATTATGTTAATCTGTAGGAGATACTCTATTATGTTAATCTGTAGGATAGTAGGATACTTTATCCTATCCCAGGTATTCCTTAAAGAGGTGGGGTTTCAAATGTCTCCGGAAGGTGGTGAGTGACTCCGCTGTCCTGGCGTCGTGAGGGAGCTTGTTCCACCATTGGGGTGCCAGAGCAGCGAACTGTTTTGACTGGGCTGAGCGGGAACAATGCTTCCACAGAGGAAGGGGAGCCAGCAGGCCAGAGGTGGATGAACGCAATGCCCTCGTTTGGGTGTAGGGACTGATCAGAGCCTGAAGGTACGGAGGTGCCGTTCCCCTCACAGCTCCATAGGCAAGCACCATGGTCTTGTAACAGATGCAAGCTTCAACTGGAAGCCAATGGAGTGTGCGGAGGAGCGGGGTGACATGAGAGAACTTGGGAAGGTTGAACACCAGACGGGCTGCGGCATTCTGGATGAGTTGTAGGGGTTTAATGGCACAGGCAGGGAGCCCAGCCAACAGCGAGTTGCAGTAATCCAGACGGGAGATGACAAGTGCCTGGATTAGGACCTGTGCCGCTTCCTGTGTAAGGCAGGGTCGTACTCTCCGAATGTTGTAGAGCATGAACCTACACGATCGGGTCACCGCCTTGATGTTAGCGGAGAACGACAGGGTGTTGTCCAGGGCCAAGGCTCTTCGCACTCTGGGAGGAGGACACAACGGAGTTGTCAACCGTGATGGCGAGATCATGGAACGGGCAGTCCTTCCCCGGGAGGAAGAGCAGCTCCGTCTTGCCAAGGTTTAGCTTGAGGTGGTGATCCGTCATCCATACTGATATGTCTGCCAGACATGCAGAGATGCGATTCGCCACCTGGTTATCAGAAGGGGGAAAGGAGAAGATTAGTTGTGTATCGTCAGCGTAGCAATGATAGGAGAGGCCATGTGAGGATATGACAGAGCCAAGTGACTTGGTGTATAGCGAGAATAGGAGAAGGCCTAGAACTGAGCCCTGGGGGACACCAGTGGTGAGAGCACGTGGTGCGGAGACAGCTTCTCGCCACGCCACTTGGTAGGAGCGACCGGTCAGGTAGGACGCAATCCAAGAGTGAGCCGCGCCGGAGATGCCCAGCTCGGAGAGGGTGGAGAGGAGGATCTGATGGTTCACAGTATCAAAGGCAGCAGACAGGTCTAGAAGGACAAGAGCATAGGAGAGATAGTTAGCTTTAGCAGTGCGGAGAGCCTCCGTGACACAGAGAAGAGCAGTCTCAGTTGAATGACCAGTCTTGAAACCTGACTGGTTTGGATCAAGAAGGTCATTCTGAGAGAGATAGCAAGAGAGTTGGCTAAAGACGGCACGCTCAATAGTTTTGGAAAGAAAAGAAAGAAGGGATACTGGTCTGTAGTTGTTGACATCAGAGGGATCGAGTGTTGGTTTTTTGAGAAGGGGTGCAACTCTCGCTCTCTTGAAGACGGAAGGGACATAGCCAGCGGTCAAGGATGAGTTGATCAGCGAGGTGAGGTAGGGGAGAAGGTCACCGGAGATGGTCTGGAGAAGAGAGGAGGTGATAGGGTCAAGCGGGCAGGTTGTTGGGCGGCCTGCAGTCACAAGTCGCAAGATTTTATCTGGAGAGAGAGGGGAGAAAGAAGTCAAAGCATAGGGTAGGGCAGTGTGAGCAGGACCAGCAGTGTCATTTGACTTAACAAACGAGGATCGGATGTCGTCAACCTTCTTTTCAAAGTGGTTGACGAAGTCATCCACAGAGAGGGAGGAGGGGGGGGGGGGGTGGGAGGAGGATTCAGCAGGGAGGAGAATGTGGCAAAGAGCTTCCTAGGGTTAGAGGCAGATGCTTGGAATTTAGAGTGGTAGAAAGTGGCCTTAGCAGCAGAAACAGATGAAGAAAATGTAGAGAGGAGGGAGTGAAAAGATGCCAGGTCCGCAGGGAGTCTAGTTTTCTTCCATTTCCGCTCAGCTACCCGGAGCTCTGTTCTGTGAGCTCGCAATGAGTCATCAAGCCACGGAGCTGGAGGGGAGGACCGAGCCGGCCGGGAGGATAGGGAACATAGAGAGTCAAAGGATGCAGAAAGGGAGGAGAGGAGGGTTGAGGAGGCAGAATCAGGAGATTGGAGGGAGAAGGATTGAGCAGAGGGAAGAGATGATAGGATGGAAGAGGAGAGAGTAGCGGGAGAGAGAGAGCGAAGGTTGCGGCGGCGCATTACCATCTGTGTAGGGGCAGAGTGAGTAGTGTTGGAGGAGAGCGAGAGAGAAAAGGATACAAAGTAGTGGTCGGAGACATGGAGGGGAGTTGCAGTGAGATTAGTAGAAGAACAGCATCTAGTAAAGATGAGGTCAAGCGTTTTTGCCTGCCTTGTGAGTAGGGGGGGACAGTGAGAGGGTGAGGTCAAAAGAGGAGAGGAGTGGAAAGAAGGAGGCAGAGAGAAATTAGTCAAATGTAGACGTAGGGAGGTTGAAATCCCCCAGAACTGTGAGGGGTGACCCATCCTCAGGAAAGGAACTTATCAAGGCGTCAAGCTCATTGATGAACTCTCCAAGGGAACCTGGAGGGCGATAGATGACAAGGATATTAAGCTTAAATGGGCTAGTGACTGTGACAGCATGGAATTCAAATGAGGAGATAGACAGATGGGTTAGTGGAAAAATTGAGAATGTCCACTTGGGAGAGATGAGAATTCCTGTGCCACCACCCCGCTGACCAGATGCTCTCGGGGTATGCGAGAACACATGGTCAGACGAGGAGAGAGCAGTAGGAGTAGCAGTGTTTTCAGTGGTAATCCATGTTTCAGTCAGCGCCAAGAAGTCGAGGGACTGGAGGGTAGCATAGGCTGGGATGAACTCTGCCTTGTTGGCAGCAGAACGGCAGTTCCAGAGGCTGCCTGAGACCTGGAACTCCAGGTGGGTGGTGCGTGCAGGGACCACCAGGTTAGAGAGGCAGCAGCCACGCGGTGTGAGGCGTTTGTGTAGCCTGTGCGGAGAGGAGAGAACAGGGATAGGCAGAGGCATAGTTGACAGGCTGCAGCAAATGGCTACAATAATGCAGAGGAGATCGGAATGAAATGAACTAAACATCTGGGAAAGGAGAGAGTGGGGCCTCCCTCACCACAACTCCCAAATATAACTCTCCCAACTTCCACCTCAGAAACTATAATTGTTTTACTGAAAAACCTTAATATAACTCTCCCAACTTCCACTTTAGAAATTATAATTGTTGTAAACTACAGCGGTTCAATGTTTCTAGGAATAGACTCTAACTTACTTTATTCAGCTAGCTAACTTGGTACAGTATTCTTCCATGAAAACCGCCCAGGGCACCGTATCCTATGACGCCATAGCTAACTAACATGCTAGCATCCATTAACACACGGATTAGCACCAATACTTGGTTACAACAAACTACCAATAGTGTGTTAACACACTAAACAGATAATTCGTGTCCGTGTCTAGTTCCTTTCATAACGCAGCAATAATTAAACGTTGGCTAGCTAGCACAAATTCAGTCATGCTAGCTACACAAGTGGACTACACATCTCGAATGTTCAGAAAGGGAAGCTTTATGTTGCAAAATTCTCATTGACTAAAATTATATTGTATTTAGCTGCTACAGTACTGCTAGCTGGTAGTGTTGGCTAGCTAGCAATGGCTGTGGTGTTGACTTTGTTTGAAAAACGGCGTCGCTGCGAACTAATGTAGCTGGCTAAAATGATATTGTATTTAGTTGCTACAGTACTGCTAGCTGGTAGTGTTGGCTAGCTAGCAATGGCTGCTGTGTTGACTTTGTTTGAAAAACGGCGTCGCTGCGAACGAATGTAGCTGGCTAAAATTATATTGTATTTAGTTGCTACAGTACTACTAGCTGGTAGCGTTGGCTAGCTAGCAATGGCTGCGGTGTTGACATTGTTTGAAAAATGGCGTCGCTGCGAACGAATGTAGCTGGCTAAAAGGATATTGTATTTAGTTGCTACAGTACTGCTAGCTGGTAGTGTTGGCTAGCTAGCAATGGCTGCGGTGTTGACTTTGTTTGAAAAACGGCGTCGCTGCGAACGAATGTAGCTGGCTAGCTAACCTCGATAGTTTCTCTATTCTACACCTTTATCTTTGATAAAAATACAACTATGTAGCTAGCTAACCTTTATCTTTCATACAAATACAACTATGTAGCTAGCTAACATTACACTAATCAAATCGTTCCATTGTAATGTAATGTGTCATATTACCTGCGGAGCGAAGTACAGCAGGTAATCGTAGTAGATACTCTATTATGTTAATCTGTAGGAGATACTATATTATGTTAATCTGTAGGAGATACTCTATTATGTTAATCTGTAGGATATACTCTATTATGTTAACCTGTAGGATATACTCTATTATGTTAATCTGCAGGAGATACTCTATTATGTTAATCTGTAAGAGAGACTCTATTATGTTGATCTTTAGGATATACTCTATTATGTTAATATGTAGGAGATATTCTATTATGTTAATCTGTAGGAGATACTCTATTATGTTAATCTGTAGGATACACTCTATTATGTTAATCTGTAGGAGATAGTCTATAATGTTAATCTATAGGATATAATATATTATGTTAATCTGTAGGATATAGTCTATTATGTTAATCTGTAGGAGATACTCTATTATGTTAATCTGTAGGATGTACTCTATTATGTTAATCTGTAGGATATATTATATTATGTTAATCTGTATGATATATTATATTATGTTAATCTGTGGTAGATAGTCTATGTTAATCTGTAGGATATACTCTATTATGTTAATCTGTAGGATATACTCTATTATGTTAAACAGTAGTAGATACTCTATTATGTTAATCTGTAGGAGATACTCTATTATGTTAATCTGTAGTATATACTATATTATGTTAATCTGTAGTAGATACGCGATTATGTTAATCTGTAGGATATACTTTATTATGTTCATCTGTAGGAGATACTCTATTATGTTAATCTGTAATGGATACTCTATTATGTTAATCTGTAGGAGATACTCTATTATGTTAACATGTAGGAGATACTCTATTATGTAAATCTGTAGTAGATACTCTATTATGTTAATCTGTAGGATATACTCTATAATGTTAATCTGTAGGAGATACTCTAATATGTTAATCTGTAGTAGATACTCTATTATGTTAATATGTAGTAGATACTCTATTATGTTAATCTGTAGGATATACTATATTATGTTAATATGTAGTAGATACTCTATTATGTTAATATGTAGTAGATACTATATTATGTTAATCTGTAGGAGATACTCTGTTATGTTAATCTGTAGGAGATACTCTATTATGTTAATCTGTAGGATATAGTCATTATGTTAATCTTTAGGAGATACTATATTATGTTAATCTGTAAGAGATACTATATTATGTTAATCTGTAGGAGATACTCTATTATGTTAATATGTAGTAGATACTCTATTATGTTAATCTGTAGGATATACTATATTATGTTAATATGTAGTAGATACTCTATTATGTTGATATGTAGTAGATACTATATTATGTTAATCTGTAGGAGATACTCTGTTATGTTAATCTGTAGGAGATACTCTATTATGTTAATCTGTAGGATATAGTCATTATGTTAATCTTTAGGAGATACTATATTATGTTAATCTGTAAGATATACTATATTATGTTAATCTGTAGGAGATACTCTATTATGTTAATCTGTAGGATATACTCTATTATGTAAATCTGTAGGAGATACTCTATTATGTTAATCTGTAGGAGATACTCTATTATGTTAATCTGTAGGATATACTCTAGTATGTTAATCTGTAGGAGATACTCTATTATGTTAATCTGTAGGAGAGACTCTATTATGTTGATCTTTAGGATATACTCTATTATGTTAATCTGTAGGATATTGTCAGAGCTGGCGTAGGGGTGGTGTGGAAATCAGATGCAGGATGCAGAAGTAGTCCAAAATACTTTAATCAAGTCCACAGAATGAACGGCTACAAACAGAGCCGGAGGCACAAGAAAAATAACGCACTCAGCGTAATAAACCAAACACGCACAATAGTGCGGACTCTCTACAGAAATAGAGCATAAACTTGACATGGAAACACCTGCTGACAAATGAACAACTACACACAACCACAAGACAGAAACAACGAGAACTTAAAGGACACATAATCAAGACAAAATGAGAAACAGGTGTACCAAAACAGACCAAACCAAAACGAACACAGAAACAACGAACGGTGGCAGCTAGTACTCCGGGGACGACGACCGCCGAAGCCTGCCCGAACAAGGAGAAGGAGCAGCCTCGGCAAAAATCGTGACAGATATACTCTATTATGTTAATCTTTAGGAGATACTCTATTATGTTAATCTGTAGGAGATACTATATTATGTTAATCTGTAGGAGATACTCTATTATGTTAATCTGTAGGAGATACTCTATTATGTTAATCTGTAGGATATACTCTATTATGTTAATCTGTAGGATATACTCTATTATGTTAATCTGTAGGAGATACTCTATTATGTTAATCTGTAGGATATACTCTATTATGTTAATCTGTAGGATATACTCTATTATGTTAATCTGTAGGAGATACTCTATTATGTTAATCTGTGGTAGATACTCTATTATGTTAATCTGTAGGATATACTATATTATGTTAATCTGTAGGAGATACTCTATTATGTTAATCTGTAGTAGATACTATATTATGTTAATCTGTAGGATATACTCTATTATGTTATTCTGTAGGATATACTCTATTATGTTAATCTGTAGGAGATACTCTATTATGTTAATCTGTAGGATATACTCTATTATGTTAATCTGTAGGAGATACTCTATTATGTTAATCTGTAGGATATTGTCTATTATGTTAATCTGTAGGAGATACTCTATTATGTTAATCTGTAGGATATTGTCTATTATGTTAATCTGTAGGAGATACTCTATTATGTTAATCTGTAGGATATACTCTATTATGTTAATCTGTAGTAGATACTCTATTATGTTAATCTGTAGGATATTGTCTATTATGTTAATCTGTAGGAGATACTCTATTATGTTGATCTGTAGGAGATACTCTATTATGTTAATCTGTAGGATATACTCTATTATGTTAATCTGTAGGATATACTCTATTATGTTAATCTGTAGGAGATACTCTATTATGTTAATCTGTAGGATATTGTCTATTATGTTAATCTGTAGGAGATACTCTATTATGTTGATCTGTAGGAGATACTCTATTATGTTAATCTGTAGGATATACTCTATTATGTTAATCTGTAGGATATACTCTATTATGTTGATCTGTAGTAGATACTCTATTATGTTAATCTGTAGGATATACTCTATTATGTTAATCTGTAGGAGATACTATATTATGTTAATCTGTAGGAGATACTCTATTATGTTAATCTGTAGGATATTGTCTATTATGTTGATCTGTAGGAGATACTAAACTAGCTGTGTATGTTGTTTTTAGCTTTATCTCAGTGTGAACCCACGGCACTGTGTAGTTTTCAATAGTAATTCTCTTTTCTCTATCTCATTTATGTTCCACACTCTACAAATGAAAGAGGAAGAGGGAGATCAGAATATTAAATGACACAGTGTCTGTTTAGAGGAAGATCAGACATTGTAGTGTGTAATTTCTATATGCAAGGTCGGAGGCTTTACTAAATATTACGGTAACCCTTTATTTGGAAAGTCCATCCATAAATGCTCTACAGACTATCTGTAACATTTTAACTAACTATCTACTTACCCTACCCTAACCCTAGTCCTAACCCTTACCCTTACCCTAACTCTTATTCTAAACCAAAACCTAACCCTAACCCTAACCCTAATTGTAACCTTAGCAGGCGGTTGCTTATCAACAGATAGTTTGTTAATAGTATGACTATTTGTAGACCATCTACAGGTGGAACAATCCGGACCAATATTACTTATTTACCAATAGGTATGGATAGGAGTGAGATACGCTCGATATGGTCAAACAGAATAGCACAGCCAGGAGGAGAGCTAAAGCACTTGTAAGCCCTCACATTTAAATAAGAAATAATGCCTTGTAACTAAGCAACACTATTTTAAATCAATTTTTTTTTGCGTAAGGTGGGACACGCCAGCTGGGATATCTGAGGCATGGACAAAGTCAACGTACTGTTATGTGAAGTACAGTGTTAAGAACAAAATCCAAGAACATATAGGAAAGCAACAAAATGTAACATAGGGTGAAGTGTGTGAAGTGTGTGTCCATGGACAGAAGCTCATAAACAAACACATTGCATAAACATTGCAGGTTCACCATTTGAATTCCAGCCCTCATCAAGTGTCTAATTGTATGGGATCTAGAATTGATCCCTGAGGGTTTCACCATGAGGTAAATGGTGACATTAAAACAGTTTACTGTGATAGGAGAAAACTGAGGATGGATCGACAACATTGTAGTTACTCCACAATACTAACCTAGTTGACAGGGTGATCCTCTGTAGCTCAGCTGGTAGAGCACGGCGCTTGTAACGCCAAGGTAGTGGGTTCGATCCCCGGGACCACCCATACGCAAAAAATGTATGCACGCATGACTTTAAGTCGCTTTGGATAAAAGCGTCTGCTAAATGGCTTATTATTATTAAAAGAAGGAACCCTTTACAGAATACATACAGTTGAAGTCGGAAGTTTACATACACTTAGGTTGGAGTCATTAAAACTAGTTTTTCAACCACTCCACAAATTCCTTGTAAACAAACTATAGTTTTGGCAAGTCGGTTAGGACATCTACTTTGTGCATGACACAAGTCATTTTTCCAACAATTGTTTACAGACAGATTATTTCACTTATAATTCACTGTATCACAATTCCAGTGGGTCAGAAGTTTACATACACTAAGTTGACTCTGCCTTTAAACAGATTGGAAAATTCCAGAAAATGATGTCATGGCTTTAGAAGCTTCTGATAGGCTAAATGACATAATTTGAGTCAATTGGATGTGTACCTGTGGATGTATTTCAAGGCCTACCTTCAAACTCAGTGCCTCTTTGCCTGAAATCATGGGAAAAACAAAATAAATCAGCCAAGACCTCAGAAAAAAATTTGTAGATCTCCACAAGTCTGGTTCATCCTTGGGAGCAATTTCCAAATGCCTGAAGGTACCACGTTCATCTGTACAAACAATAGTACGCAAGTATAAACACCATGGGACCACGCAGCCGTCATACCGCTCAGGAAGGAGACGCGTTCTGTCTCCTAGAGATTAACGTAATTTGGTGCGAAAAGTGCAAATCAATCCCAGAACAACAGCAAAGGACCTTGTCCAGATGCTGGAGGAAACAGGTACAAAAGTATCTATATCCACAGTAAAACGAGTCCTATATCGACATAACCTGAAAGGCTGCTCAGCAAGGAAGAAGCCACTGCTCCAAAACCGCTATAAAAAAGCCCGACTACGGTTTACAACTGCACATGGGGACAAAGATCGTACTTTTTGGAGAAATGTCCTCTGGTCTGATGAAACAAAAATAGAACTGTTTGGCCAAAATGACCATCGTTATGTTTGGAGGAAAAAGGGGGCTGCTTGCAAGCCGAAGAATACCCTCCCAACCGTGAAGCACGGGGGTGGCAGCATCATGCTGTGGGGGTGCTTTGCTGCAGGAGGGACTGGTGCACTTCACAATATAGATGGCATCATGAGGAAGGAAAATTATCTGGATATATTGAAGCAACATTTCAAGACATCAGTCAGGAAGTTAAGGCTTGGTCGCAAATGAGTCTTCAAAATGAACAATGACCCCAAGCATACATCCAAAGTTGTGGCAAAATGGCTTAAGGACAACAAAGTCAAGGTATTGGAGTGGTCATCACAAAGTCCTGACCTCAATCCTATAGAAAGTCTGTGGGCAGAACTGAAAAAGCGTGTGCGAGCAAGGAGGCCTACAAACCTGACTCAGTTACACCAGCTCTGTCAGGAGGAATGTGCCAAAATTCACTCAACTTATTGTGGGAAGCTTGTGGAAGGTTACCCGAAATGTTTGACCCAAGTTAAACAATTTAAAGGCAATGCTACCAAATACTAATTGAGTGTATGTAAACTTCTGACCCACTGGGAATGTGATGAAAGAAATAAAAGCTGAAATAAATAATTCTCTCTACTATTATTCTGACATTTCACATTCTTAAAATAAAGTGGTGATCCCCACTGACCTAAGACAGGGAATTTTACTAGGATTAAATGTCAGGAATTGTGAAAAACTGAGTTTTAATGTATTTGGCTAAGGTGTATGTAAACTTCCGACTTCAACTGTATATTCCAAAACAAGGCACTAAAGTAATACTGCATAAAAATGGCAAACAAATTAACTTCATGTCCTGAATACAAAGTGTTATGTTTGGGGCAAATCCAACACATCACTGAGTACCACTCTTCATATTTTCAAGCATGGTGGTGGCTGCATCATGTTATGGGTAGGCTTGTCATTGACAGAGACTAGGGAGTTTTTCAGTATAAAAATAAACGGAATGGAGATAAGCACAGGTAAAATCCTAAAGGAAAACCTGGTTCAGTCTGCTTTCCACCAGACATTGGGAGATGAATTCACCTTTCAGCAGGACAATAACCTAAAACACAAGGCCAAATACAGTGGCTTGCGAAACTATTCACCCCCCTTGGCATTTTTCCTAGTTTGTTGCCTTACAACCTGGAATTAAAATAGTTTTTTTGGGGGTTTGTATCATTTGATTTACCACTTTGAAGGTGCAAAATTATTTTTTGGGTGAAACAAATAAGACAAATTAGACAAAAAAACTGAAAACTTGAGCGTGCATAACTATTCACCCCACCAAAGTCAATACTTTGTAGAGCCACCTTTTGCAGCAATTACAGCTGCAAGTCTCTTGGGGTATGTCTCTATAAACTTGGCACATCTAGCCACAGGGATTTTTGCCCATTAATCAAGGCAAAACTGCTCCATCTCCTTCAAGTTGGATGTGTTATGCTGGTGTACAGCAATCTTTAAGTCACCACAGATTCTCAATTGGATTGAGGTCTGGGAATTGACTAGGCCATTCCAAGACATTTAAATGTTTCCCCTTAAACCACTCGAGTGTTGCTTTAGCAGTATGCTTAGGGTCATTGTCCTGCTGGAAGGTGAACCTCCGTCTCAGTCTCAAATCTCTGGAAGATTGAAACAGGTTTCCCTGTATTTAGCGCCATCCATCATTCCTTCAATTTTGACCAGTTTCCCAGTCCCTGCCGATGAAAAACATCCCCAGAGCATGATGCTGCCACAACCATGCTTCACTGTGGGGATGGTGTTCTCGGGTGATGAGAGGTGTTGGGTTTGCGCCAGACATAGTGTTTTCCTTGATGGCCAAAAAGCTACATTTAGTCTCATCTGACCAGAGTACCTTCTTCCATATGTTTGGGGACTCTCCCACATGCCTTTTGGCGAACACCAAACGTGTTTGCTTATTTTTTTCTTCAAGCAATGGCTTTTTTCTGGCCACTCTTCCGTAAAGCCCAGCTCTGTGGAGTGTACGGCTTAAAGTGGTCCTATGGACATATACTCCAATCTCCACTGTGGAGCTTTGCAGCTCCTTCAGGGTTATCTTTGGTCTCTTTGTTGCCTCTCTGATTAATGCCCTCCTTGCCTGGTCCGTGAGTTTTGGTGGGCGGCCCTCTCTTGGCAGGTTTGTTGTGGTGCCATATTCTTTAAATTTTTCAATAATGGATTTAATGGTGCTCCGTGGGATGTTCAAAGTTTCTGATATTTTTTTATAACCCAACCTTCATCTGTTCTTCTCCACAACTTTGTCCCTGACCTGTTTGGAGAGCTCCTTGTTCTTCACGGTGCCGCTTGCTTGGTGGTACCCCTTGCTTAGTGGTGTTGCAGACTCTGGGGCATTTCAGAATATGTGTATATATACTGAGATCATGTGACAGATCATGTGACACTTAGATTGCACACAGGTGGACTTAATTTAACTAATTATGTGACTTCTGAAGGTAATGGTTGCACCAGATCTTATTTAGGGGCTTCATAGCAAAAGGGGTTGAATACATATGCACGCACACCACTTTTCCGTTATTTATTTTTTAGAATTATTTGTAACAAGTAATTGGTTTATTTTCACACTTGTTCCATTAAATGAAATCCAAAAAAAAAAGAAATTAAATTACAGGTTGTAATGCAACAAAATAGGAAAAACACCAAGGGGGATGAATACTTTTGCAAGGCACTGTATACACTGCAGTTGTATACCAAGAAGGCAGAGAATGTTCCTGAGTGGCTGAGTTACAGTTTTGACTTAAAGCTGCTGAAAATCTATTGCAAGACTTGAAAAAGGTTGTCTAGCAACGAGCAGCAACCAATTTGACAGAGCTTGAAGAATCTTGAAAATAATAATGGGCAAATATTGTATAATCCAGGTATGGACAGCTCTTCAGAGACTTACCCAGAGAGACTCACAGCTGTAATCACTGCCAAAGGTGCTTCTACAAAGTATTGACTCAGGGGTGTTAATACTTACATAAATTAGATATTTCTGTATTTCATTTTTAAACAAATTATCAAACATTTCTAAAAACATGTTTTCACTCTGGGGTATTGTGTGTAGATGGGTGAGAAGATGGCACTGTCTGTTAATCATTTCTACATTCAAGGTGTTTGGTGTTTATTGAGAGGATTTGTAACAAGAAAATTATACAATATTTTCACTTTTGTCAACATACATGAATTTACCAACCAGATGTATGGAATGAACTAAGCAAGTTTGCTGTTAAGGTAAAAAGTGTTTATACCTGAGTGTTGATTCTTAACACCAGTGGGATTAAAACTGACACCACCTGCAGTGAATACATGAAGTGCTATTTGAATCACAGTGGAATCACCACGGCAGGGTGTTGTTTTTCTCGACTGTGTTGAGTTCATTTACATTAACCCTAACAGTCCCGAGACCCCAGCAAAAATTGGCTTTTCATTTACCTAATTTTTATTCATTGCCCTTTATATTTAGCCTCACAATGAAGTGTTTTACTATTTTCTTTTCAGGACAGCCAGGGCTACAAGTAGAACACAACAAATGTTGACATAAACAAAACAGTTGCATTAATGAGTGTTATTGACAAATGTCAATTAAAAAAATAAGGTCCGCCAAAGTAAAAACCTGATAAAAATGAAGTACAGAAATAGTTTGCTCAGTGAGAAATGAATATCCAACTATTCAGTAACTGTGTGGAGTTTGGAGTAGGTGACAGGAACTATGTGAGGTTATTACAGTATTATAGACACAATGTCATGGGATTTCCTATGATCTTCTATGTAGAAGAACCCCTTACCTTCTAACGACTCTTGTGTAGCTTGTGATAGAGCAAAACATTATGACGCTACAGACATTTTTATAAAAAGACCCAGCCCCGGGCCCCTTTGGGATCTGCCCTTGCCTCACAAACACAGGTCTATCTCAGCCCCCCATTCACCACACAGACTAATGGTTGGTACCAACATATGCAGAAGAAATAGACTAATCCAATGGTACAATTGTAGAATCACACAATGTTTAAAAGGGGTTAGAAGTCAAAATCACGCCAGCGTCACTATGAAACTCATTGGGTTAACCTTCTCAGAGTGAAAAGACTTTGGAGGGGCCTCATTATCAGTCTTCCCAGAATGCTTTGTTGCAGGTTGATTTTTAGAATAGTTTGTTTAATATCTAAGTTTCTGCATGCGTATTGATTGATTATTTGATCTTACACTATACAAAGATAAATAACTTACATTTTTCAAAATGAATCCAATCTGTAAGGGGGTTGGACTTATTTCACCCGTTACCGAGTATTTTTTTTTCCAGTTTACAATTTTAATTCAATTGGTCACACGCGCCAAATACAACAGGTGTAGACTTTACAGTGCCCATTTAGTGCCCATTTTATAGTGCCCATTTACTTACGAGCACGTTCCCAACAGTGCAGAGTTAAAAATAGGAAATAGTAACACACTAAAAACAATAACGTGGCTATATACAAGAAGTACCAGTACTGAGTAGATGTGCAGGGGTACCAGGTAATAACATGTCTATATACAGGAAGTACCAGTACTGAGTTGATGTGCAGGGGTACCAGGTAATAACATGGCTATATACAAGAAGTACCAGTACTGAGTAGATGTGCAGGGGTACCAGGTAATAACATGTCTATATACAGGAAGTACCAGTACTGGGTTGATGTGCAGGGGTACCAGGTAATAACATGACTATATACAGGGAGTACCAGTACTGAGTCAATGTGCAGGGGTACCAGGTAATAACATGGCTATATACAGGAAGTACCAGTACTGAGTTGATGTGCAGGGGTACCAGGTAATAACATGGCTATATACAGGAAGTACCAGTACTGAGTGGATGTGCAGGGGTACCAGGTAATAACATGGCTATATACAGGGAGTACCAGTACTGAGTCGATGTGCAGGGGTACCAGGTAATAACATGACTATATACAGGGAGTACCAGTACTGAGTCGATGTGCAGGGGTACCAGGTAATAACATGGCTATAAACAGGGAGTACCAGTACTGAGTCGATGTGCAGGGGTACCAGGTAATAACATGGCTATATACAGGAAGTACCAGTACTGAGTTGATGTGCAGGGGTACCAGGTAATAACATGGCTATATACAGGAAGTACCAGTACTGAGTGGATGTGCAGGGGTACCAGGTAATAACATGGGTATATACAGGAAGTACCAGTACTGAGTCGATGTGCAGGGGTACCAGGTAATAACGTGGCTATATACAGGAAGTACCAGTACTGAGTCGATGGGCAGGGGTACCAGGTAATAACATGGCTATATACAGGAAGTACCAGTGCTGAGTTGATGTGTAGGGGTACCAGGTAATAGCATGGCTATTTACAGGAAGTACCAGTACTGAGTGGATGTGCAGGGGTACCAGGTAATAACATGGCTATATACAGGAAGTACCAGTACTGAGTTGATGTGCAGGGGTACCAGGTAATAACATGGCTATATACAGGAAGTACCAGTACTGAGTCGATGTGCAGGGCTACCAGGTAATAACGTGGCTATATACAGGAAGTACCAGTACTGAGTTGATGTGCAGGGGTACCAGGTAATAACATGGCTATATACAGGAAGTACCAGTACTGAGTTGATGTGCAGGGGTACCAGGTAATAACATGGCTATATACAGGGAGTACCAGTACTGAGTTGATGTGCAGGGGTACCAGGTAATAACATGGCTATTTACAGGAAGTACCAGTACTGAGTTGATGGTTTAGGTAGTCTTGTTTGTCTTGTTTGTCAAGTCCTTCCCCATAGCAGTCATTCTGAATGCAGGTTGTGGGTGATCAAATATTGAAATTGTTGGATATCCTCCCTCTGGTTGGATTCCGATAGTTTGTGAAGTGATTAGTAATTCCTATCTTATAGGGGGTTTGCAGTTGCATCACAAATCACCTGGTAACCGCACCAAGCGCCATGTTGGAAGACCAAACTCAGTCTGTTGGAAGTCCTGCCATCGTCCACATGGCAGGCTGTGTTTTGCTACCACTGGAAACTTCGGGAAGATTGCCCATTATTTAGCCTTTATAAAGGACCCAGAAAACAGGGGCAGTGGGAGAACCTATTCAAGTAAGTAAATATATTTTGAAAGTGATCAAAAACAATGTATTATTAGCTAGCTAGCTTGCTACAGAAAGTTAGTGTGCAGGCTAACTCAAATGAGCTGCTAATGTTATGTTCGCTAGTTAGCTAACTTACATACTTTATAGCTAGATACGTGAATTAAATATCATATAAGCTACGTTAGTTAGCTATCTTGATGTATTTATAGTTGTAACTCCAAATGCGTTTGTTGCTAGGTTGATTTCTAACAGCCATGGAAGAGGGTGAAAGGATTAGCTAGCACATCCAGCTGTCAGAGAACGGAGAGAAGGCTACTCTGGACAGGGCAGGTACCTTAGTGGGAGGACATTATGAAAATATTCTCCAGTTACAGTCCATAGCGAGAAAAGCTGAGGACAGCGAGATATAGCAACATAATATTCAGGGCTGTCTAACTTGAGCAGCCTGTTTCTTTTGTGACGTTTTCTGTCCTCAGATATAGAGAGCCGTCAAACCCTGTCTGCAGACGAAGAGGTCCCAATAAATGTCCCAAGAGAGTAAGGGTACATCCTTGGTGTACCTGTGTTAGCAAATCTTGTGAACAAAAATACAGTTTAAAAGTCAACACTATGTATAAACCTATTACAACTGGAGCAGGCCAAACCTGCTGGGTGTGCAGGCTTCTGTTCCCGCCCAGCACTAACACACCTGATTCAACGTATCAAACCTAATGAGTTAATAATCAAGTGGTCTATTGCTGGGCTAGAACAGGACTCTGATCAGGGATCAGTGGAGCGAGGTTGGCCAGGTCTGGTATTGACTTTTTTTTGTTCAGTCATTTCATTTACATTTAAGTCATTTAGCAGACGCTCTTATCCAGAGCGACTTACAAATTGGTGCATTCAACTTAGGATAGCCAGTGGGACAACCACCCTTTATTTTTCATTTTTTCATTTAAAAAATAATATATATATATTTTTTTTTTTATATATATATTTTTTAATGGGATTACTGTTATACTATTCCAGGTATTCCTTAAAGAGGTAGGGTTTCAAGTGTCTCCGGAAGGTGGTCAGTGACTCCGCTGTCCTGGCGTCGTGGGGGAGCTTGTTCCACCATTGGGGTGCCAGAGCAGCGAATAGCTTTGACTGGGCTGAGCGGGAACTGTGCTTCCGTAGAGGTAGGGGGGCTAGCAGGCCAGAGGTGGATGAACGTAGTGCCCTCGTTTGGGTGTAGGGTCTGATTAGAGCCTGAAGGTAAGGAGGTGCCGTTCCCCTCACAGCTCCGTAGGCAAGCACCATGGTTTTGTAGTAGATGCGAGCTTCAACTGGAAGCCAGTGGAGTGTGCGGTGGAGCGGGGTGACATGAGAGAACTTGGGAAGGTTGAACACCAGACAGGCTGCGGCATTCTGGATGAGTTGTAGGGGTTTAATGGCACAGGTAGGGAGCCCAGCCAACAGTGAGTTGTAGTAATCCCGACGGGAGATGACAAGTGCCTGGATTAGGACCTGTGCCGCTTTCTGTGTAAGGTAGGGTCGTATTCTGCAAATGTTGTAGAGCATGAACCTGCAGGATCGGGTCACCGCTTTGATGTTAGCGGAGAACGACAGGGTGTTGTCCAGGGTCACGCCAAGGTTCTTTGCACCCTGGGAGGAGGACACAATGGAGTTGTCAACCGTGATGGCGAGATCATGGAGCGGGCAGTCCTTCCCCGGGAGGAAGAGCTGCTCCGTCTTGCCGAGGTTCAGCTTGTGGTGGTGATCCGTCATCCACACTGATATGTCTGCCAGACATGCAGAGATGCGATTCGCCACCTGGTTATCAGAAGGGGGAAAGGAGAAAATTAGGTCTAGAAGGATAAGAGCAGAGGAGAGAGAGTTAGCTTTAGCAGTGTGGAGAGCCTCCGTGACACAGAGAAGAGCAGTCTCAGTTGAATGACCAGTCTTGAAACCTGACTGGTTTGGGTCAAGAAGGTCATTCTGAGAGAGATAGCAGGAGAGTTGGCAAGAGACGGCACGCTCAAGAGTTTTGGAGAGAAAAGAAAGAAGGGATACTGGTCTGTAGTTGTTGACATCGGAGGGATCGAGTGTAGGTTTGTTGAGGAGGGGTGCAACTCTCGCTCTCTTGAAGACGGAAGGGACATGGCCAGCGGTCAAGGATGAGTTGATGAGCGAGGTGGGGTAAGGGAGAATGTCTCCGGAAATGGTCTGGAGAAGAGAGGAGGGGATAGGGTCAAGCGGGCAGGTTGTTGGGAGGCCGGCCGTCACAAGTCGCAAGATTTCATCTGGAGAGAGAGGGGAGAAATAAGTCAAAGCATAGGGTAGGGCAGTGTGAGCAGGACCAGCTGTGTTATTTGACTTCATAAATGTGGAACGGATGTCGTCAATCTTCTTTTCAAAATGGTTGACGAAGTCATCCACAGAAAGGGAGGAGGAGGATTCAGCAGGGAGGAAAAGTTGGCAAAGAGTGGTAGAAAGTGGCTTTAGCAGCAGAAACAGAGGAAGAAAATGTAGAGAGGAGGGAGTGAAAAGATGACAGGTCCGCAGGGAGTCTAGTTTTCCTCCATTTCCGCTCGGCTGCCCGGAGCCCTGTTCTGTGAGCTCGCAATGAGTCGTCAAGCAACGGAGCAGGAGGGGAGGACCGAGCCGGCCGGGAGGATAGGGGACATGGAGAGTCAAAAGATGCAGAAAGGGAGGAGAGGAGGGTTGAGGAGGCAGAATCAGGAGATCGGAGGGAGAAGGATTTAGCAGAGGGAAGAGATGATAGGATGGAAGAGGAGAGATTAGCGGGAGAGAGAGAGCGAAGGTTGCGATGGCACATTACCATCTGAGTAGGGGCAGAATGAGTAGTGTTGGAGGAGAGCGAGAGAGAAAAGGATACAAAGTAGTGGTCGGAGACTTGGAGGGGAGTTGCTGTGAGATTAGTAGAAGAACAGCATCTAATAAAGATGAGGTCAAGCGTATTGCCTGCCTTGTGAGTAGGGGGGGACGGTGAGAGGGTGAGGTAAAAAGAGCAAAGGAGTTGAAAGAAGGAGGCAGAGAGAAATGAGTCAAAGGCAGACGTAGGGAGGTTAAAGTCACCCAGAACTGTGAGGGGTGAGCCATCCTCTGGAAATGAACTTATCAAGGCGTCAAACTCATTGATGAACTCCCCAAGGGAACCTGGAGGGCGATAAATGATAAGGATGTTAAGCTTGAATGGGCTAGTGACTGTGACAGCATGGAATTCAAATGAGGAGATAGACAGATGGGTCAGGGGGAAAAGAGAGAATGTCCACTTGGGAGAGATGAGGATTCCTGTGCCACCGCCGCGCTGACCAGATGCTCTCGGGGTATGCGAGAACACATGATCAGACAAGGAAAGAGCAGTAGGAGTAGTAGTGTTTTTCTGTGGTAATCCATGTTTCCGTCAGCGCCAAGAAGTCAAGGGACTGGAGGGTAGCATAGGCTGAGATGAATTCTGCCTTGTTGGCCGCAGAACGGCAGTTCCAGAGGCTGCCGGAGACCTGGAACTCCACGTGGGTCGTGCGCGCAGGGATCACCAGATTATAGTGGCAGCAGCCACGCTGTGTGAAGCGTTTGTATGGCCTGTGCAGAGAGGAGAGAACAGGGATAGACAGACACATTGTTGACAGGCTACAGAAAAGGCTACAATAATGCAAAAGAGATCGGAATTAAAATTAACTAAACATCTGAGGAAGCGAGAGAGCAGGGCCTCCCTTACTTACCTTTCACTGAAACACTGAAATATAACTCTCCCAACAATTATAATTGTTGTAAACTACAGCGGTTCAATGTTTTCTAGGAATAGACTCTACCTTAGTTTATTCAGCTAGCTAACTTGGTACAGTATTCTTTCGTGAAAACCGCCCAGGGCTCCGTATCCTATGATGCCATAGCTAACTAGCATGCTAGCATCCAATAACACACGGTTTTGTCACGGTACTGATGTGGATGCGGTGGTGAAGTCAGGCGCAGGACACAGCGGATAAGTCAAAACGACTTTACTGAAGTATTTGAACAATATACAAAAATAAATGGCCTCGAAACAACGGAGGCGAACTGTTACGCGAAATGCGTAAAACACTCATAAACAAAAGTACCGAACCTCACAACAAAACGACAGGCGGACAATAACACACAACTACAAAACATAACACAGGGAAACTTATAGGTGACATAATCAGGACAGAATACGAAACAGGTGCACTTAACTAGACATGACAAAACAAACATCGAAAACATCAAACGGTGGCAGCTAGTACTCCGGGGACGACGAACGCCGAAGCCTGCCCGAACAAGGAGGAGGAGCAGCCTCGGCGGCATTCGTGACAGGTTTAGCACCAATACTTGGTTACAAGTTCCTTTCATAACGCAGAAATAATTAAACGTTGGCTAGTTAGCACAAAGTCAGTCATGGTAGCTACACAAGTGGACTACACATCTCAAATGTTCAGAAAGTGAAGCTTTACCTTGCAGGATTCTCATTGACTAAAATGATATTGTATTTAGTTGCTTCAGTACTGCTAGCTGGTAGTGTTGGCTAGCTAGCAATGGCTGCGGTGTTGACTTTGTTTGAAAAATGGTGTCGCTGCGAACAAATGTAGCTGGCTAAAATGATATTGTATTTAGTTGCTTCAGTACTGCTAGCTGGTAGTGTTGGCTAGCTAGCAATGGCTTCGGTGTTGACTTTGTTTGAAAAATGGCGTCGCTGCGAACGAATGTAGCTGGCTAGCTAAGCTCGACAGTTTCTCTATACTACACCTTTATCTTTGATACAAAGACAACTATGTAGCTAGCTAACATTCCACTAATCAAATCGTTCCACTGTAATGTAATGTGTGTCATATTACCTGCGGAGCAAAGTACAGCATGACTACTCACTCCAACTCCAACTCCAACATCACACACGCGAACACACACACACACACACAGCTGAGATGTTATTAAACTATGGACTCTCCAATTAGTTTTATTTATCACTATTTTTTCAGCATGTCAGCCATGTGAACCTATTTTGTTGCTGATAATGGTTCCCAACTCCAGTAACCCCAAAAGCACACCTTTTTTGTTGTAGCCCCGGACAAACATACCTGATTCAACTCAGAGGGCCTGATGATTAGTTGACGAGTTGAATCAGGTGTGTTTGTCCAGGGTTACAATAAAACTGTGCTGTTGGGGGTCCTGGAGGACCAGGGTTGGGGGTACAGGAGGACCAGGGTTGGGGGTACTGGAGGACCAGGGTTGGGGGTACTGGAGGACCAGGGTTGGGGGGTACTGGAGGTCCAGGATTGGGGGATACTGGAGGACCAGGGTTGGGGGTACTGGAGGACCAGGATTGGGGGTACAGGAGGACCAGGGTTGGGGGTACAGGAGGACCAGGGTTGGGGGTACTGGAGGTCCAGGGTTGGGGGTACTGGAGGACCAGGGTTGGGGGTACTGGAGGACCAGGATTGGGGGTACAGGAGGACCAGGGTTGGGGGTACTGGAGGACCAGGGTTGGGGGTACTGGAGGACCAGGGTTGGGGGTACTGGAGGACCAGGGTTGGGGGTACTGGAGGACCAGGGTTGGGGGTACTGGAGGACCAGGGTTGGGGGTACTGGAGGACCAGGGTTGGGGGGTACTGGAGGACCAGGGTTGGGGGTACTGGAGGACCAGGGTTGGGGGTACTGGAGGACCAGGGTTGGGGGGTACTGGAGGACCAGGATTGGGGGTACTGGAGGACCAGGGTTGGGGTACTGGAGGACCAGGGTTGGGGGTACTGGAGGACCAGGATTGGGGGTACTGGAGGACCAGGATTGGGGGGTACTGGAGGACCAGGGTTGGGGGTACTGGAGGACCAGGATTGGGGGTACTGGAGGACCAGGGTTGGGGGTACTGGAGGACCAGGGTTGGGGGTACTGGAGGACCAGGGTTGGGGGTACTGGAGGACCAGGGTGGGGGGTACTGGAGGACCAGGGTTGGGGGGTACTGGAGGACCAGGGTTGGGGGGTACTGGAGGACCAGGATTGGGGGTACTGGAGGACCAGGGTTGGGGGTACTGGAGGACCAGGATTGGGGGGTACTGGAGGACTGGAGTTGGGAACCATTGGCCTACAGTATGAATGGCCTCCCGAGTGGCGCAGTGGTCTAAGGCACTGCATCGCAGTGCTAGCTGTGCCACTAGAGATCCTGGTTCGAATCCAGGCTCTGTTGCAGCTGGCTGCAACCGGTAGACAATGGGGCGGCGCACAATTGGCCCAGCGTCGTCCAGGGTAGGGGAGGTAGCTCAGTTGGTAGAGCATGGCGTTTGCAACGCCAGGGTTGTGGGTTCGATTCCCACGGGGGGCCAGTATGAAAAAATAAAAAATAAAAGAATAATGTATGCACTAACTGTAAGTCGCTCTGGATAAGAGTGTCTGCTAAATGACGTAAATGTAATTAGCCTTATGGGCATTTGCAACACACCCCTTGACATTGTGCATCTGAAGCAGAGAATAGCTTGACTCACACACTGTTCACATATTGTTCAGCTGTGTGTTCTCAATTTAAAAAACGATACCAATAGACAATGTATATTAGGCTAATCATTATACTAGATTGTGTACATGCCTTGTGCTGACAATACATGTTTTGGTGCAAATTCAACCTTTGTAATCTAGGTGGTGAAATGTCTGGAAGCATGAGATGGGATCCTTAGCTTAAAACATACACAACTACTACCAAGTTCAATGTCAGATACTTTTCTCCCAGAAGGTCAAAGGGGCACTTGGAAGTGCCACAGTGATAATGAAGATGGTTTGCCTAAGACTAACACAACAATTATCTAAATTGTTTATGATAAATGTGTTTACATTGTAAAGAAAGAAAATAGTTGGGTTAGAAGAAAAACTTTTTATCCAATGGGGCAAAGCAGAGATGGCACAATACTTTTTATCCAATGAGGCAAAGCAGAGATGACACAATAATTTTTATTCAATGGGGCAGAGCAGAGATGGCACAATACTTTTTATTCAATGGGGCAAAGCAGAGATGACAAAATGCTTTTCATTTCACCCATACAACAATATAGCCTATTATTAAAGTACAGTATGTTTACAATATCATAAACAAGTATTTTTTACACGTTCCAAATTACATCTTATATGTTCATACGGTTTAAGGGGGCACTTCTGTTATGGCGACAAGGGGAAGGTGCTCTACTGAAATGGCACAACAGAATCATTCAGATTGACCACAGTATATGACAACCATCTCGTATAACTGTGGGAAGTCTCCTTTCATATCTGGAAAAGGACAAAGTAGTAGAAGTAGAGACTGATGCTGCTGCAGCGTTGCTCATCTTCACAGCAGAGACTGACGCTGCTGCAGCGTTGCTCATCTTCACAGCAGAGACTGATGCTGCTGCAGCGTTGCTCATCTTCACAGCAGAGACTGATGCTGCTGCAGCGTTGCTAATCTTCACAGCAGAGACTGATGCTGCTGCAGCGTTGCTCATCTTCACAGTAGAAACTGACGCTGCTGCAGCGTTGCTAAACTTCACAGCAGAGACTGACGCTGCTGCAGCGTTGCTCATCTTCACAGCAGAGACTGATGCTGCTGCAGCGTTGCTCATCTTCACAGCAGAGACTGATGCTGCTGCAGCGTTGCTCATCTTCACAGCAGAGACTGATGCTGCTGCAGCGTTGCTCATCTTCACAGTAGAAACTGACGCTGCTGCAGCGTTGCTAAACTTCACAGCAAAGACTGATGCTGCTGCAGCGTTGCTCATCTTCACAGCAGAGACTGATGCTGCTGCAGCGTTGCTCATCTTCACAGCAGAGACTGATGCTGCTGCAGCGTTGCTCATCTTCACAGCAGAGACTGATGCTGCTGCAGCGTTGCTCATCTTCACAGTGGGAATCCAGTCTGGTGTCTTGATAGAGGTCAGCTGCTGAACCTACAGTACTTAAACAAATGAAAAGCACAGCTGATGTTAGAATATCCCTTCTTCAGGTCATCTATACCATCGGGGCTCTTAATTGTTTGCTTGTGTTTAATTCATTCAGGTGTTTTAGTGTCATATAAAGATTACATCTATTGTTGTTTTGGAACAATCAATAGTTAACAAAGCAGGTTGTCCTATCCCATTGATGCCTTTGTCCTATGCTGTAATTTCCATACATTTTCCCTCATTTTATGAATAACGTTCTCAACAAATTATTATTGGGTTGTCATATGAATACATGATAACCACTGGAGTTTTTTGGGACAAAAATGTTCTCCAGGCTAAATGGAAGTCATATTGTACAATTTGCGTCTCCCCTTTTCATGGTTATGGCTAGAAGGGATTCCAGCTTTTATTACATTTTTTAATTAACATCATATTTGACATTTTGTAGCAGATTAGGAGAATTAGGCAGCAGGTTAGGAGAATTAGGTTATGGTTAGGAAAAGGGTTAGGGTTAGCTGATATGCAAAAAAAAAATACTTTTGACAATTTGACGAAAGCTGGTTCCTTTCAGCCAGGAGCCCTTTTTCATAGGCCTAGATTACTTGGTTGCATTCAAGACAAGGTGGTTTTTATTGATCCGTTGTCAGTCAGTAGAGTAGGCCTCGGCTACCATCGTATTAAAAAAATATTCTGCTATTGTCTCCGGTCATAAAAAGTTTAGTAGAATTGCATGAAATGTTTTATCAAAAGGCCACATTTTTCCCTTGCAAAGGAAACGTCTCTTATATAGCCTGTAAACCTGTGCCACTACGTGCTTATTAACAGCCTAAATGAGATGATAGAGGCAGGCAATCCTTCGTTATAAAGGTGAATTATTATGGTGAAAAACAGCTCCCCCTCCATAGAGGGCGCAGTGGTCTAAGGCACTGCATCGCAGTGCTAGCTGTGCCACTAGAGATCCTGGTTCGAATCCAAGCTCTGTCGTAGCCGGCCGCGACCGGGAGACCCATGGGGACGGCGCACAATTGGCCCAGCGTCGTCCAGGGTAGGGGAGGGAATGGCCGGCAGGGATGTAAGCTCAGTTGGTAGAGCATGGCGTTTGCAATGCCAGGGTTGTGGGTTCGATTCCCACGGGGGGCCAGTATGAAGAAAAAAAAAAAAAAGAACGTATGCACTCACTAACTGTAAGTCGCTCTGGATAAGAGCGTCTGCTAAATGACGTAAATGTAAAATAGGTCATTATCAATACAACGTCACAATGCGGCGCAGAGTGTTGGATTTGCCTGCTGAGGGGCAACTATGTGCTGTTTTCAAGGGATTGTTAAATAAATGTTAGAGTTAAATATGTAGTTCTGACTAGGCTCTTCAAGATGTGAATTCTATTAATAAATAAATATATTTTTAATGATATTAAAACCAAGTAGTTATATCGTCAGAGTTATACAGCAAGTAACTGCATGCTTTTTCATTATCAGTAAACATCAATTGATCAAGTAATTGCAGCTACGTGAGGGTAGCCCATCCATTTGGAACGTTAACTAGCTAGTTAGCTGAGCGAACGACGTGTCATTTAGCTTGCTTCAGAGATAGGGCTTTTGGAAAGAGCAACTGCAACTCCTTGTCCTCGTAAAGTTGTCAGTCGGACAATTATTCCACATTCAGTTTATAATAAATAAAAATTAAAAATTGTCTAACCCATCTACACACAATAACCTATAATGGCAAAGTGAAAACATGTTTTTAGAAATCTTTGCAAATGTATCAAAAATTAAATACAGAAATATCTAATTTACATAAATATTCACACTCCTGAGTCAATACTTTGGCAGTGATTACGGATTACGGCTGTGAGTCTTTCTGGTTAACTTCTTAAGGCTCTGTCCCTTTTTTTGTTTGTTTTTTGCCTAAAACGTTATACCCAAACCTAACTGCCTGTAGCTCAGGAGCTGAAGCAAGGATTATGCATTTTATTGATACCATTTGAAAGGAAACACTTTGACGTTTGTTTAAATGTGAAATTAATGTAGGAGAATGTAACACATTAGATCTGGTAAAAGATAATACAAAACAAACAAAAAACATTACTTTTTTTTTGTTCCATCATCTTTGAAATGCAAGAGAAAGGCCACAATATAATATTGCAGTTTAGGCGCAATTTAGATTTTGGCCACTAGATGGCAGCAGTGCAAAGTTTCAGAGTGATCATTTGAAGCGTTGCAATACTGGACTATTTTGTATCAAGTCTGCCCAAATGTGCCGAATTGGTCAATTGATACATTTTCAAGTACTTAACTATAGAGAACATACAAAAAATTTATGGTAATACAACATTTAAGTTTACACACTCCCAGGAATATCATACATGATAGATCATTAGCTTAAAAACTAACTTTCACACATCTAGATGGCCGGGTGGGGTGGGTGTGGAGCCAGACACAGCAAGGGTTCAAACTGTAGAACAGTATGAAAAAGTATGAAAATGTATGTACTCACTAACTGTAAGTCGCTCTGGATAAGAGCGTCTGCTAAATGACTAAACATTTAAAAATGTAAACACAGTTCCTACATTTGAATATAAACATTTATTTTATCAAACAAAACTATGCTGCATTTTATCTCTGGGACCCTCAGGATGACAAATCAGAGCAGGATTACTGAATGTAAGTACATTATTTACCTTCAGAGGTGAATGTATCAAACCAGTTGCCGTGATAAGTTTTTGTTGTTGTTGTGCACTCTCCTTTTCACCGTAATAGCTACTGTAAATTGAACAGTGCAGTTAGATTAACAAGAATTTAAGCTTTCTGCCCATATAAGACATGTCTATGTCCTGGAAAGTTTGATATTGATACACCATCCAACGTGTAATTAATAACTTCACCATGCTCAAATATATATTCAGTGTCTGCTTTTTGTATTTTTTACCCATCTATCAATAGGTGCCCATCTTTGCGAGGCATTGGAAAACCTCCCTGGTCTTTGTGGTTTAATCTGTGCTTGAAATTCACTGCTCGACTGAGGGACTTTACAGATAATTGTATGTGTGGGGTACAGAGATGAGGTAGTCATTCAAAACTCATGTTAAACACTAATATTGCACACAGAGTGAGTACATGCAACTTATTATGTGACTTGTTAAGCACAATTTTACTCCTAAACACACAATACCCCATAATGTCAAAGTGGAATTATGTTTTTCAAAATCTTTACAAATTAATACAAAATTAAAAGCTGAAATGTCTTAATAAGAATTCAACCCCTTTGTTATGTAAGCCTAAATCTTAGACTTGTCATAACAAATGGGTTGAAAACTTATTCACTCAAGACATTTCAGCTTTACATTTTGAATGAATTTGTTAAAATATATATATATATATAATTATATTTTGACATTATGGGGTATTGTGTGTAGGCCAGTGACAAAAACATCTCAATTTAATACATTTTAAATTCAGGCTGTAACACAATTTTTTTGGGAAAAAGTCAAGGGGTGTGAATCATTTCTGAAGACACTGTAGCCATTTAGTTTATCCCCTGAAAGTTAGCTTGTTAACTAGCCATATTGACATGATATGCTATTAGCTAGCTAGCCAATTGTACCTAGCTGCAATCTTGACTAAACAATGTTGAAAGGGGGATAATGTTAGTTAACTTCGCTAGGTAGGTCTACGTTGGTTGGAGAAAAAATACATTCGGTCTACTTACCACTATGTTTAGCCAACTGTACAAAGTTTCTACTGGTAGCTTGCAAAGGAAACATTATCAGCTGACAGTACATGGGCAAATGCGTCCTTCTGCTACTTGACAGGCAGAGCCCACAAAGGATGGGACATTAAGGTAAACCATTCATCCTTGTCAGGTAAGGTTCCTGAGTGGCGCAGTGGTCTAAGGCACTGCATCACAGTGCTAGCTGTGCCACTAGAGATCCTGGTTCGAATCCAGGCTCTGTCGCAGCCGGCCACGACTGGGAGACTCATGGGCGGTGCACAATTGGCCTAGCGTCGTCCAGGGTAGGGGAGGGAATGGCCGGCAGGGATGTAGCTCAGTTGATAGAGCATGGCGTCAGGGTTGTGGGTTTGATTCCCACGGGGGACCAGTATGTAAAAAATAGAATATGTATTTACTAACTGTAAGTAGCTCTGGATAAGAGCGTCTGCTAAATGACTAAAATGTAAATGTTCCCTTTTATTTTATATCACTCAAATATCCAATTAATGGTGGCCAATATTGAGTGATATCGTCAGGCTACCCTCACCTATCTGAAGGTACATGATCAATTGATGTTCACTGATCATGAAAAGCTTGCAGTGACTTGCTGTATAACTCCGGTGATAGAGCTAAATGTGGAATAATCAGAAATGTGTAGTTCTGACTCTGACGCTCTTCAAGAGGTGATGATACAGTATTTACAACCAAATTCATTTAACAATTTCTTGAAAATGGCACCCAGTTGTCAATTGTTTTAGCAGAACACAATCTATAGTAATTTAATTTAATTTAAAATCTTAATTTAATTTGTAATTTGCAACAACAACACTCTAAGGCTGTTGGTTTAACTCTATTTTGGTGGGTCACAAACTAAGAAAGTGTCACATTTAATACTGTGGGTGTTAAAATGCAGATCTAAAATTTGCTGTGTATATTCTCCATGCGCCATGACCCTCTCTGAAACCCAACAATCGAAAATCATTAATTATTCAGTCGAGTGCTTTGATTGACCACCAGATCGTTACCAGCTTGTAACGCCAGGGTAGTGGGGCCAGGGTAGTGGGTTCGATCCCCGGGACCACCCATACGTAAAAATGTATGCGCACATGACTGTAAGTCGCTTTGGATAAAAGCGTCTGCTAAATGGCATATTATTATTATTATTATCATTCTCTTTACGACGTGATATCCAACCATCCAAGCCACACCTCTGGTGAAAGCAGTGACTACAACCACATAATTCATTTCCTGTAAAAACAAACCCTCCTTTGCTGCTTCAACCCAGTCTGTCGATTACAATAATAATTGCCATTCGCCAGCCCGCACATTTAAGACACACAGATACAGAACAGGAAGCTACACATTAAGACATGCAGACGTAGAAAACCAAGGCAACAAGTGATATCTGCATTATGGGTATGGTAACAGTACTATGGAGAGTGGTATTTCATTTTCCTGTAAGGTCCAAAGCTTTTCAGTGGGGTGATGAGAACAGAGATCTGCTGCAGACAGTATCCAAGTAGAAACAGTTAGAAGTTAGCTGTCCATCTGCTCTGTTATGAGTATGAGTCTTTGACTTCCCATCCCAAGCTGAGTGGCTGCTAACGGCAACAGGAAAGCCATTTTAACACAGTCAGTTTGACCGTGTTAAGTGTAACACTTTCTTAGTGTGTATATGTGACCCACAGAAACAGTGTTAAACATGGCTCTCGCATTGCCAGGATAGTGGGTTTGATTTCCAGGGACCACCCATACATTAAAGAAATGTATACACGCGCGACTGTAAGTGGCTTTGGATAAAGGTGTCTGCTAAATGGCATTTATTCATATACATGTAGGTGGCTGAAGGATCTTCACACAAACACACACACACACACACACACAAACACAAACACACACAAACACATTCTCAAAGGGCCCCGTTCGCTTTGTTACACTGCAGAAGTTTTTTGGAGAACTTTCGACGTCAGATTCACAGTAGAAAAGTATAGAAACAGACTGAGCAACAAAACAACCCAGGAGAGTCTCTGCTGTTCTGTTCTGTTCTGTGTTGCTCTGACAGGTTTTTGAAGAGGTGGGTTTACACCAGACATTTCACAACAGGTAAAGAGAACACACAGACAGAACTGGGATGTGTCTCTAAAGCTGAGGATGACAGGCTGAAAATAGACACTGTTAACACAATGACAAAAAAACATTACATGGGAGAAAATAGCATTGAAACTTCAGTCAAATTAAAGGTCTGTTGGGCGATATCATACAGATTGTTCTCTCACACCATTGCCAAAGGAAGTAGTTTGGGGGGAATGCAAATTTTCTTTTTTTGTTAAAATGCCCGCGCTGAAGACGTCTATGTCGGTCTGCTAACGTGTAAACCGAAATGGTCTATTCATTCCTTGCTCTCATCCAGAGCAACTTACAGTAGTGAGTGCATATATTTTCATACTTTCTCGTATTGGTCCCCCCGTGGGAATCGAACCCACAACCCTTGCATTGCAAGTGCCGTGCTCTATACCAACTGAGCCACATCATCACGTCGTCACAGACCACTTGTTCTCAATTACTGTACTGTGCATTGTTTTTCTTCACGGCGATGGAAAGTCTACAGGTACAAACCTAGATGACCAGCCTATGTACAATACAGTAATGCACATTTACATAAAGTGGTTTGTTAGGATGGTAAAAGAATACTGCACAAAAAGTGGTTGTTTTCCATGTTATTTGATCGAGAAAAATATTTAATTTGATGTGGATGTGTCTTTGCCCGTAACTTTGCATCTTTTGATGTAAATGTTTGAGGACAGGGTTTTGTTCTTTCTGGATTTCATTAGAATGACGATCGCAGAGAAAGGCTCAGGGCGACAACTATTACGATTCCAACTATTGAATCCTGCGAGATACTTTAAATCTTAACGACCTTTTTTTGCCAAAGTGGAGATGCAGAAACATTTATTGCATTGCCTTGCTACAGATGTCTTTATCGGTCCACTAATCCTAGTAATGGCCCAGTGCACTACTTTTATTAAAAAAACAAAAATTCTTACAGAAGGTTATATCCCTACTTTCTCACACACAACAATTTACTAAAGTTTGTAGCACAAAACGTAACTTTAACAGCAGGTATTTTCTGCATGTACGGTAAGAAAAGAGGGAAGACCCCCTGTTTGGATATCATGATTTATCCTAATCTCCTCATTACAATTCAATTATTCATTAGTTAAAAGGAAAATGTATTGAGATGAACTAATTATCTAAATGGATGGGTCCATTTGGCGAGGCTCTCACATATTGGAGAAAACGTCATTTCTAAACTAATTTCCATAGTCAGCACATGAATGAACTTCAGTGTCACTGTTTGCAGGGCTGCAATTCAATAACACAACTGTAATCACTTTACCTTTTAGACAAAAAAATTGATCAGGATACAGATGTAGGATCTTAATTTGATCACCCAGTTGCAGAATAATTTTGCAATGCGGGACATTTCAAACTTTAAAAAGGCTTCTGAAGTTTATAATTTCCACTTTGAAATGTCAGACTTGATTTTCCCTCACGAAAAATAATTCACATTTCCTGTTGCTGCAGGATTATTTTCGTGCTGTAGGAGACTGGTTCAAATTAAGATCCTACATCTGTATACCACTCTCTGCAAAACGTAATATCAAGGATAGATATTTCTAAGAGTATAAGTATAGATTGAGAGGGGCAGTTCTAGCTCCTTCACTTTTAGCTAAGAGTACACAAGTTAGGTATCTCCTCTCCTCTCCTCTCCTCTCCTCTCCTCTCCTCTCCTCTCCTCTCCTCTCCTCTCCTCTCCTCTCCTCTCCTCTCCTCTCCTCTCCTCTCCTCTCCTCTCCTCTCCTCATCCTCATCCTCATCCTCTCCTCTCCTCAGCCACTCCTCTCCTCTCCTCTACCTCTACCTCTCCTCTTCTCTTACCTTCTCATCTCCTCCCTGTTAGCTACGTACAGAGCTGTTCTCTCATTGTCATTAGAATCCTCAGATACTGTAGAATCTGATGTATTACCGTTCTGCAGCTTCCACAGCAACGGTGGATTGCAAAGGTGGATGCTAAAAATATTCTGTGGTTGAAGTGTGAAAGAAGGAGCAGGCGGAACAGCCTAGCTCTCTGGAGAAAGGAGCAGGCAGAACAGCCTAGCTCTCTGGAGAAAGGAGGAGTAGGCAGAACAGCCTAGCTCTCTGGAGAAAGGAGCAGGCAGAACAGCCTAGCTCTCTGGAGAAAGAAGGAGCAGGCAGAACAGCCTAGCTCTCTGGAGAAAGAAGGAGCAGGCAGAACAGCCTTGCTCTCTGGAGAAAGGAGCAGGCAGAACAGCCTAGCTCTCTGGAGAAAGAAGGAGCAGGCAGAACAGCCTAGCTCTCTGGAGAAAGAAGGAGCAGGCAGAACAGCCTAGCTCTCTGGAGAAAGAAGGAGCAGGCAGAACAGCCTTGCTCTCTGGAGAAAGAAGGAGCAGGCAGAACAGCCTAGCTCTCTGGAGAAAGGAGCAGGCAGAACAGCCTAGCTCTCTGGAGAAAGAAGGAGTAGGCAGAACAGCCTAGCTCTCTGGAGAAAGGAGCAGGCAGAACAGCCTAGCTCTCTGGAGAAAGGAGCAGGCCGAACAGCCTAGCTCTCTGGAGAAAGGAGCAGGCAGAACAGCCTAGCTCTCTGGAGAAAGGAGCAGGCAGAACAGCCTAGCTCTCTGGAGAAAGAAGCAGGCACAACAGCCTAGCTCTCTGGAGAAAGAAGCAGGCACAACAGCCTAGCTCTCTCTGCGTGTGAGAAATCCATTAGACAGCACCTCACAGCGCAGGAGAGCCTTTCAAGTCATAGGGGTCTGGGATTTAGGATCAATGACACGAAGAATAGGAAAATGAAAGCTACTGGTTTTCCGTCCTCTTTGTCTCTCAACTGTAGGTACAATGGTAATATCCATGGAGGCGTCAACTGAATGCCAATGCAGGCTGTGGTATAACTGTGACTGTGTCCCAAATCGCACCGTATTCCATATATAGTGCACTACTTTTGACCAGAGACCTATGGGTTCACTATACTACTATATACAGTGAGGGAAAAAAGTATTGGTAGGTTTATTTGAACAATTAGAGACAGAATAACAACAAAAAAAACCAGAAATGTTATAAATTGATTTGCATTTTAAATGAGGGAAATAAGTATTTGACCCCCTCTCAATCAGAAAGATTTCTGGCTCCCAGGTGTCTTTTATACAGGTAACGAGCTGAGATTAGGAGCACACTCTTAAAGGGAGTGCTCCTAATCTCAGTTTGTTACCTGTATAAAAGACACCTGTCCACAGAAGCAATCAATCAGATTCCAAACTCTCCACCATGGCCAAGACCAAAGAGCTCTCCAAGGATGTCAGGGACAAGATTGTAGACCTACACAAGGCTGGAATGGGCTACAAGACCATCGCCAAGCAGCTTGGTGAGAAGGTGACAACAGTTGGTGCGATTATTCGCAAGTGGAAGAAACACAAAAGAACTGTCAATATCCCTCGGCCTGGGGCTCCATGCAAGTTCTCACCTCGTGGAGTTGCAATGATCATGAGAACGGTGAGGAATCAGCCCAGAACTACACGGGAGGATCTTGTCAATGATCTCAAGGCAGCTGGGTCCATAGTCACCAAGAAAACAATTGGTAACACACTACGCCGTGAAGGACTGAAATCCTGCAGCGCCCGCAATGTCCCCCTGCTCAAGAAAGCACATATACAGGCCTGTCTGAAGTTTGCCAATGAACATCTGAATGATTCAGAGGAGAACTGGGTGAAAGTGTTGTGGTCAGATGAGACCAAAATCGAGCTCTTTGGCATCAACTCAACTCGCCGTGTTTGGAGGAGGAGGAATGCTGCCTATGACCCCAAGAACACCATCCCCACCGTCAAACATGGAGGTGGAAACATTATGCTTTGGGGGTGTTTTTCTGCTAAGGGGACAGGACAACTTCACCGCATCAAAGGGACGATGGACGGGGCCATGTACTGTCATATATTGGGTGAGAACCTCCTTCCCTCAGCCAGGGCATTGAAAATGGGTAGTGGATGGGTATTCCAGCATGACAATGACCCAAAACACACGGTGAAGGCAACAAAGGAGTGGCTCAAGAAGAAGCACATTAAGGTCCTGGAGTGGCCTAGCCAGTCTCCAGACCTTAATCCCATAGAAAATCTGTGGAGGGAGCTGAAGGTTCGAGTTGCCAAACGTCAGCCTCGAAACCTTAATGACTTGGAGAAGATCTGCAAAGAGGAGTGGGACAAAATCCCTCCTGAGATGTGTGCAAACCTGGTGGCCAACTACAAGAAACGTCTGACCTCTGTGATTGCCAACAAGGGTTTTGCCACCAAGTACTAAGTCATGTTTTGCTGAGGGGTCGAATACTTATTTCCCTCATTAAAATGCAAAACAATTTATAACATTTTTGACATGCATTTTTCTGGATTTTTGTTGTTGTTATTCTGTCTCTCACTGTTCAACTAAACCTACCATTAAAATTAATAGACTGATCGTGTCTTTGTCAGTGGGCCAACGTACAAAATCAGCAGGGGATCAAATACTTTTTTCCCTCACTCTATAGGATAGTACACTACATAACAGAGCCCTGGTCAAAAGTAGTGCACTATAAAGTGAATAGGAAGCCATTTGCGACACACACACACACATTGCCCTGTCAAGTGCTTCCCCACTGATAGAGCCAGGAATTAGACTTTCATTGACCACAGTTGAGTGAATGCTGGTTTCATTATATTACAGAATGGATGGCAGAGATTCAGATTCAGAGTCAGTTGATCCTTTTTCCTTCAGCACATTTGAGAAACTACAACAAAAAAAAAAAAGGTTTATGTCCTCATGGAAATTATTTATTTATGGCAGAGCAGCAGCATAGATCTGGACACTAAGCACACCATACTTTCTCTGTGAGACTGTCGCCGAGGTAACTAATATGAGGAGTGAGCTATTGTTTTTTAAAACGTCAATAGGTTGAGGCAGATCTAATTATAACGCACACAGACACACACACACACATACACACACACACACACACACACACACACACAGACACACACATGCACAAACATACACCCACACACACACACACACACACACACACACACACACACACACACACACACACACACAAACGTATAAACTGAGTCTGTATAATTGATCTCACATAGAGTTACAGTTGATTACATTACCTTAAAATAACTTAAAGAATTTGTTTATTACACACGTTTAATCTAGCCCCGTGTAGCTCAGTTGGTAGAGCATGGCGTTTGCAACGCCAGGGTTGTGGGTTCTTTTTCCCACGGGGGGCCAGTATGAAAAATGTATGCATTCACTTAACTGTAAGTCGCTCTGGATAAGAGCGTCGGCTAAATGACTAAAATGTAAATGTATTCCTCCTTTTATAACATAAATTCATAATTATATTAACATGTAGTATTAGTATTATATATTAAACTTTTTCAAATAACTTAAAGAAAAGTTTATTACACACCTATTACTTTATTTCTCCTGTTATAACATAAAAATATTATGCTATTTTAACATATATTATTATATACAAAACAGAGTGGAATAAAACAATATTGCCATATTACCCAACCATATATCCATATAAGTATCGCTGCCATGTTAGCCAAATGACAGAGAAGGGGTTGTCCAGTGGACAATGGGTTAAACGTGAGAACTCAGCAATAGGTTGTTGTAGATGGAATACCAGCTGAGAAACAGCTGTGTTGGGGAATAGAACGCGTTTCCCAACCCCATCTTTTCCTGTCTTTCTTTCAACATATTATCATGCTGATGTGAATAAACAAACCATTTTAACATATATAGTGGTATCCCACTGTGCCTCCAAGCAGAGCAGAAGCCTATGGTTGAGTCCTCAAACAGCACCCCCATTCCCCATATAGTGCACTATTTTTGACCAGGGCCTCATAGGGCTCGATTTATATAGGGAATAGGGTGCCACTTGGGATGCAGAGAGTGCTTTTGTTGAACATCTCACCACTCTCCCGAGTCGAATCTGATAGCTCACAGGACCTGCCAGGATCCTGCATAAAGCATTAGAATGGAGATGCCTGATAAAAGTCATTCCTCCAGCTAGTCAGGACTTCAGGAATCATTTTAAAGTGTCTCTGTGTGTGTGTGTAGCTATAAGCGATGTCCAACAACGTTGTTTTTTTAAACAATGGGAATAACATCATTTAACATCAGTTCACACACACACACACACACACACACACACACACACACACACAGGAGATCTGTGGTGCAGAAAGGTCTGCTGTTCTGTGACCTTACAGACGTGCTATACTGCTCTGCCCACACTCTCAAACAGTATTGACCTGTTCTTTCCCAAATCAATCCTTCCAGATGATGAAAATGCTACAGGTATATTCAGGAGTGCTCCTGTTTATGGCAGTTTGACCTTTTATTGACAGTTTGACCATGCTGGAAGGATTGATTGATTGACTATTTACATTTGACATTTTAGTCATTTAGCAAGACGCTCTTATCCAGAGCGACTTACAGTTTGACCATGCTGGAAGGATTGATTGATTGATTATTTACATTTGACATTTTAGTCATTTAGCAAGACGCTCTTATCCAGAGCGACTTACAGTTTGACCATGCTGGAAGGATTGATTGATTGATTATTTACATTTTACATTTTAGTCATTTAGCAAGACGCTCTTATCCAGAGCGACTTACAGTTTGACCATGCTGGATGGATTGATTGATTGATTATTTACATTTTATATTTTAGTCATTTAGCAGACGCTCTTATCCAGAGCGACTTACAGTTTGACCATGCTGGAAGGATTGATTGATTGATTATTTACATTTTACATTTTAGTCATTTAGCAAGACGCTCTTATCCAGAGCGACTTACAGTTTGACCATGCTGGATGGATTGATTGATTGATTATTTACATTTTATATTTTAGTCATTTAGCAGACGCTCTTATCCAGAGCGACTTACAGTCGAGTGCATACATACAAATATTTTTTTTTTTTACTTCTACATTATAATGACATGAACGGTAGCAGTGTTAGACACTCCCCAGGATGTTGTCATGCATGCCTGGAGACTGAACATTCACAATAAAGAACAATAATCTGTTTCACACAGTGGGAATTTATCGTCAAATGTATTTTCATGCTTCAGTGAAACTTCAGTGCTGTACAATATGTTATCTAGTAAGTTCAGCGGGACACAAACATTAATCTAACATAAAGAGCCTCTCCAGTGCTTTGACATCAGATCGTATTTGACAGTGCTTTCTCAGGACACTCATGTTAAACACAATCCTCTTTCTTCGATACACAGCAGCATCCGTTCTAACAGCAGGGATCTGGCTCGTTTACCATGGAGACCCTGGCTGATAACATCTCCTCTAGAGATAGCAGCTCTCTCTGGGCCTCCTGATGTGGTCCTGAACTGACTGCATTACCTCCTCCCTCTCCTGAACTGACTGCATTACCTCCTCCCTCTCCTGATCTGACTGCATTACCTCCTCCCTCTCATGATCTGACTGCATTACCTCATCCCTCTTCTGATTTGACTGCATTATCTCATCCCTCTCCTAATCTGACCTGCATTACCTCCTCTCTATCCTGATCTGACTGCATTACCTCCTCCCTCTCCTGATCTGACCTGCATTACCTCCTCCCTCTCCTGATCTGACTGCATTACCTCCTCCCTCTCCTGATCTGACCTGCATTACCTCCTCCATCTCCTGATCTGACCTGCATTACCTCCTCCATCTCCTGATCTGACCTGCATTACCTCCTCCCTCTCCTGATCTGACCTGCATTACCTCCTCATTCTCCTGATCTGACCTGCATTACCTCCTCCCTCTCCTGATCTGACTGCATTATCTCCTCCCTCTCCTGATCTGACCTGCATTTCCTCCTCTCTCTCCTGATCTGACTGCATTACCTCCTCCCTCTCCTGATCTGACCTGCATTACCTCCTCTCTCTCCTGATCTGACTGCATTACCTCCTCCCTCTCCTGATCTGACTGCATTACCTCCTCCCTCTCCTGATCTGACCTGTATTACCTCCTCCCTCTCCTGATCTGACCTGCATTACATCCTCCATCTCCTGATCTGACCTGCATTACCTCCTCCCTCTCCTGATCTGACCTGCATTACCTCCTATCTCTCCTGATCTGACCTGCATTACCGCCTCTCTCTCTTGATCTGGCGCTTGTAACGCCAGGGTAGCTTGTAACGCCAGGGTAGTGGGTTTGATCCCCGGGACCACCCATACGTAAAAATGTATGCACGCATGACTGTAAGTCGCTTTGGATAAAAGCGTCTGCTAAATGGCATATTATTATTATTATTATTATTTATCTGACTGCATTACCTCCTCTCTATCCTGAACTGACTGCATTACCTCCTCCCTCTCTTGAACTGACCTGCATTACCTCCTCCATCTCCTGATCTGACCTGCATTACCTCCTCCCTCTCCTGATCTGACCTGCATTACCTCCACTCCCTCCTGATCTGACTGCATTACCTCCTCCCTCTCCTGATCTGACCTGCATTACCTCATACATCTCCTGATCTGACCTGCATTACCTCCTCCCTCTCCTGATCTGACCTGCATTACCTCCTCCCTCTCCTGAACTGACCTGCATTACCTCATCCCTCTCCTGATCTGACTGCATTACCTCCTCCCTCTCCTGATCTGACCTGCATTACCTCATACATCTCCTGATCTGACCTGCATTACCTCCTCCCTCTCCTGATCTGACCTGCATTACCTCCTCCCTCTCCTGAACTGACCTGCATTACCTCATCCCTCTCCTGATCTGACTGCATTACCTCCTCCCTCTCCTGATCTGACCTGCATTACCTCATACATCTCCTGATCTGACCTGCATTACCTCCTCCCTCTCCTGATCTGACCTGCATTACCTCCTCCCTCTCCTGAACTGACCTGCATTACCTCATCCCTCTCCTGATCTGACTGCATTACCTCCTCTCTCTCCTGATCTGACTGCATTACCTCCTCTCTCTCCTGATCTGACTGCATTACCTCCTCTCTTTCCTGATCTGACTGCATTACCTCCTCTCTCTCCTGATCTGACTGCATTACCTCCTCCATCTCCTGATCTGACCTGCATTACCTCCTCTCTTTCCTTATCTGACTGCATTACCTCCTCTCTCTCCTGATCTGACTGCATTACCTCCTCTCTCTCCTGATCTGACTGCATTACCTCCTCTCTCTCCTGATCTGACTGCATTACCTCCTCTCTTTCCTGATCTGACTGCATTACCTCCTCTCTCTCCTGATCTGACTGCATTACCTCCTCCATCTCCTGATCTGACCTGCATTACCTCCTCTCTTTCCTTATCTGACTGCATTACCTCCTCTCTCTCCTGATCTGACTGCATTACCTCCTCTCTCTCTTGATCTGACTGCATTACTTCCTCTCTCTCCTGATCTGACTGCATTACCTCCTCCATCTCCTGATCTGACCTGCATTACCTCCTCTCTCTCCTGATCTGACTGTATTACCTCCTCTCTCTCCTGATCTGACTGCATTACCTCCTCCATCTCCTGATCTGACCTGCATTACCTCCTCTCTCTCCTGATCTGACTGCATTACCTCCTCTCTCTCCTGATCTGACTGCATTACCTCCTCTCTCTCCTGATCTGACCAGCATTACCTCCTCTCTCTCCTGATCTGACTGCATTACCTCCTCCCTCTCCTGATCTGACTGCATTACCTCCTCTCTCTCCTGATCTGACTGCATTACCTCCTCTCTCTCCTGATTTGACTGCATTACCTCCTCCCTCTCCTGATCTGACTGTGGCGCAAATGGCAGCCTGTTACATATAAAGTGCACTACCTTTGACCTGAGCCCTATGGGGTACTAGCGCACTATAATGGGAATTGGGTGCCATTTGTGACTCTGCCTGTCTTTACTCGGGCCTAGCTGAGCTAAGAAAGGCAGTGGGCGACAAAGCCTTTTCTCTGCCCAAATCAGATGCATTATTCAAGATAGTCAGTCCCAAACACATGCACACACACAAAAGCACACACACTCACACCAACACAAATACAGACACACACACACACACACACACTGACCATATTTACATCAGAAAGCTGCCTCCAGACCTGATGCTATGCCAGCTGCTCAATGTGGGCTGACTATTAGATACAGAACCACAGGGAATGACCAACACCACTACCATCACCACCACCCCCACCATCACTACCACCACCACCATCACTACCACCACTACCAACACCACCACCACCAATACCGCCTATACCACCACCACCATCACCAACACCACCACCCCCACAACCACCCCCACCATCACTACCACCATCACCACCACCACCACCCCCACCCCCTATACCACCACCACCATCACCAACACCACTACCATCACCACCACCCCCACCATCACTACCACCACCACCATCACCACCACCAACACCATCACCATCACCACCACCACCATCACCACCACTACCACCCCCACCCCACTACATCCACCACAACCACAACCACTAACACCACCACAACCACCACCAAAAACACCACCACCACTACCTCCACTACCACCATCACCACCACCATCACCATCACCACCACCATCACCACCACTACCACCCCCACCCCACTACATCCACCACAACCACAACCACTAACACCACCACAACCACCACCAAAAACACCACCACCACTACCTCCACTACCTCCATCAACATCACCACCACCACCCCCACACCACCACCACGACTACCACCACTACCACCCCCACCCCACTACATCCACCACAACCACAACCACTACCACCACCACAACCACCACCAAAATACACCACCACCACTACCTCCACTACCTCCATCAACATCACCACCAACACAACCACCCCCACCACCACCCCCACCACCACTACCACCACCACCACCACCACCACTACCTCCACTACCTCCATACCATCACCATCACCACCACCACTACTACCCCCACTACCTCCATCACCATCATCATCACCATCACCACCACCACCACCACCACCACTACCACCACTACCACCTCCACAACTACCACCATCACCACCACCACCACCATCACCACCACCACCACAACCACTACCACCACCACCCCCACTAACACAAGCACCACCACCACAACTACCTCCACTACCTCCATGACCACCACCACCACCACCTCCATCACCAACACCCTCACTGCCACCACCCCCACTACCATCACCATCACCACTACCATCACCACCACCTCCACCATCACTACCACCACCACCATCACCATCACCATCACCACCACCACCATCACCACCACTACCACCCCCACCCCACTACATCCACCACAACCACAACCACTAACACCACCACAACCACCACAAAAAACACCACCACCACTACCTCCACTACCTCCATCAACATCACCACCACCACCCCCACACCACCACCACGACTACCACCACTACCACCCCCACCCCACTACATCCACCCCAACCACAACCACTACCACCACCACAACCACCACCAAAATACACCACCACCACTACCTCCACTACCTCCATCAACATCACCACCACCACCCCCACCACCACTACCACCACCACCACCACCACCACTACCTCCACTACCTCCATACCATCACCATCACCACCACCACTACTACCCCCACTACCTCCATCACCATCATCATCACCGTCACCACCACCACCACTACCACCACTACCACCTCCACCTCCACAACTACCACCATCACCACCACCACCACCATCACCACCACCACCACAACCACTACCACCACCACCCCCACTAACACAAGCACCACCACCACAACTACCTCCACTACCTCCATGACCACCACCACCACTACCTCCATCACCAACACCCTCACTGCCACCACCCCCACTACCATCACCATCACCACCACCACCACTTTCACCACCACTGCCACCATAACCACCACCACCACTACCTCCATCACCACCATTACCACCACCATCACAACCACTAACACCACCACTACCACTACCACTACCACCACTACCACCACCACCACCATTACCACCACCAATATCAACACCACCACCACCACCACCACCACTACAACCACCACCACCACCACCATGCCAAGTGTCACGTCTGGACGAAAGTTGACCATCCCTACGGTTAAGCACGGAGGTGGCAGCATCATGCTGTGGGGATGTTTTTCAGCATCATGGACTGGGAGACTAGTCAGGATCGAGGCAAAGATGAATGGAGCAAAGTACAGAGAGATCCTTGATGAAAACCTGCTCCAGAGTGCTCAGGACCTCAGACTGGGGCGAAGGTTCACAGTCCAACAGGACAATGATCCTAAGCACACAGCCAAGACAACGCAGGAGTGGCTTCGGGAGTCTCTGAATGTCCTTGAGTGGCCCAGCCAGAGCCCGGACTTGAACCCGATCGAACATCTCTGGAAAGACCTGAAAATAGCTGTGCAGAAACGCTCCCCATCCAACCTGACAGAGCTTGAGAGGATCTGCAGAGAAGAATGGGAGAAACTCCCCAAATACAGATGTGCCAAGCTTGTAGAGTCATACCCAAGAAAACCCGAGGCTGTAATCGCTGCCAAAGGTGCTTCAACAAAGTACTGAGTAAAGGGTCTGAATACTTATGTAAATGTGATATTTCAGGTTTTTATTTGTAATACATTTGCAAAAATGTCTAAAAATCTGTTTTTGCTTTGTCATTCTGGGGTATTGTGTGTATATTGATGAGGGATAATAACAATTTAATCAATTTTAGAATAAGGCTGTAAGGTAACAAAATGTGGAAAAAGTCAAGGGGTCTGAATACTTTCCAGATTCACTGTATAGGGGATAGTATGCCATTTGGGATACATTAAAATAGATTATGATATACTGTATATCTACTAAACTACAAGCTGTGTTAGATATTTGCATTTGTTTAGACTTTAAACAAAGAGTAAAAAAAATAAACCTATTACTTCACACGGCAGTTCACTGACATTTATGGAAATGTTCTAACTTGGGTTAACCTTTGGGCTGCGTACCGAATGGCACCCTATTTCCTGCAAAGTGGACTACTTATTGGCACCTATGGGGTCTTTGTTAAAATATGTTTATTACATAGGGATTTTATTTAGGATGTAGACTTGTAGCCTTTTTTTAGGGGGCACAGATGGGATGAGGAGTAAGGGGAGGTGTCATAACAGAGAGGAGAGATGCCAAGAGCTCAGCCTCTGGGTCTAACCCAACCTAGCTAGATGATGTCTTAAGGTTAGGGTTAGGGTTAAAAATATGAAAACACGTAAGAGGCATTCCACTCTGTCTGAGAGAGAGAGAGAGAGAGAGAGAGAGAGAGAGAGAGAGAGAGAGAGAGAGAGAGAGAGAGAGAGAGAGAGAAAAAAAAAAAAGCTATACTCACTCAAATATTTGCCGAAGTGCATCCCTTCACCCATGAAAATACATATCCCCCCTTTTAGGTGTAACCAGAGGAGCTGAAATGTGATATACTCTACTACTGTATATGTGAAGTCAATAATATGAATAGTGAAGTCAATAATATGAATTGTGAAGTCAATAATATGAATTGTGAAGTCAATCATATAAATAGTGAAGTCAATAATATGAATTGTGAAGTCAATACTATAAATAGTGAAGTCAATAATATGAATTGTGAAGTCAATAATATGAATTGTGAAGTCAATAATATAAATAGTGAAGTCAATAATATGAATTGTGAAGTCAATAATATGAATTGTGAAGTCAATAATATAAGTAGTGAAGTCAATAATATCAATTGTGAAGTCAATAATATGAATTGTGAAGTCAATAATATGAATTGTGAAGTCAATAATATCAATTGTGAAGTCAATAATATGAATTGTGAAGTCAATAATATAAATAGTGAAGTCAATAATATGAATTGTGAAGTCAATAATATAAATAGTGAAGTCAATAATATAAATTGTGAAGTCAATAATATAAATTGTGAAGTCAATAATATAAATAGTGAAGTCAATAATATGAATTGTGAAGTCAATAATTAAATTGTGAAGTCAATAATATAAATAGTGAAGTCAATAATATAAATAGTGAAGTCAATAATATAAATAGTGAAGTCAATAATATAAATTGTGAAGTTATTAATATAAATAGTGAAGTCAATAATATAAATTGTGAAGTCAATAATATGAATTGTGAAGTCAATAATATAAATAGTGAAGTCAATAATATAAATAGTGAAGTCAATAATATAAATAGTGAAGTCAATAATATAAATTGTGAAGTCAATAATATAAATTGTGAAGTCAATAATATGAATAGTGAAGTCAATAATCAAATCAAATCACATTTTATTGGCCACATGCACCGAATACAACAGGTGCAGACATTACAGTGAAATGCTTACTTACAGCCCTTAACCAACAGTGCATTTCTTTTTAACAAAAAAAGTAAAAATACAACAACAACAAAAAAAGTGTTGAGAAAAAAAGAGCAGAAGTAAAATAAAGTGACAGTAGGGAGGCTATATATACAGGGGGGTACCGTTGCAGAGTCAATGTGCGGGGGCACCGGCTAGTTGAGGTAGTTGAGGTAATATGTACATGTGGGTAGAGTTAAAGTGACTATGCATAAATAATTAACAGAGTAGCAGCAGCGTAAAAGGATGGGGTGGGGGGGCAGTGCAAATAGTCCGGGTAGCCATGATTAGCTGTTCAGGAGTCTTATGATTTGGGGGTAGAAGCTGTTGAGAAGTCTTTTGGACCTAGACTGGGCACTCCGGTAGCGCTTGCCGTGCGGTAGCGGAGAGAACAGTCTATGACTAGGGTGGGTGGAGTCTTTGACAATTTTGAGGGCCTTCCTCTTTCACCGCCTGGTATAGAGGTCCTGGATGGCAGGAAGCTTGGCCCCAGTGATGTACTGGGCCGTACGCACTACCCTCTGTAGTGCCTTGCGGTCGGAGGCCAAGCAGTTGCCATACCAGGCGGTGATGCAACCAGTCAAGATGCTCTCGATGGTGCAGCTGTATAATTTTTTGAGGATCTGAGGACCCATGCCAAATATTTTCAGTCTCCTGAGGAGGAATAGGCGTTGTCGTGCCCTCTTCACGACTGTCTTGGTGTGTTTGGACCATGATAGTTCGTTGGTGATGTGGACACCAAGGAACTTGAAGCTCTCAACCTGTTCCTGTAACCTGTAATATGAATAGTGAAGTCAATAATATAAATTGTGAAGTCAATAATATAAATTGTGAAGTCAATAATATAAATAGTGAAGTCAATAATATAAATAGTGAAGTCAATAATATAAATAGTGAAGTCAATAATATAAATTGTGAAGTCAATAATATAAATTGTGAAGTCAATAATATAAATTGTGAAGTCAATAATATAAATAGTGAAGTCAATAATATAAATTGTGAAGTCAATAATATAAATTGTGAAGTCAATAATATAAATTTTGAAGTCAATAATATAAATAGTGAAGTCAATAATGTTAACTGACTGCAGAGTAAAAGCACTTAGACATGTCCTATTCGTAAGGCGATCAGCTGAGCTGGGAACTTCACATTGATGTTCCGCCCTATATTATAGCAGTCAGATAGGGTTAAAGCAGAAGCTGTAATGGAATGCGTCCCAAATGGCACCCTATTCCCTATTGCACTACTTTTGACAAGGGCTCATAGGGCTCTGGTTTAAAAATAGTGCACTAAGGAATAGGGTGCCAATTTGGGACGCATTACGTGAACTTCCTCATCTCATCTCACTGAGATGAACAGAAAGACTCAAGAATATATTGTGCACGACTTTTGACCGGGGCCCGTAAGTAACTGGGTGATATCTGGGATGCAGACAGATACTCAGGAATGAAGCAAGTCTCACAGGTCGTACAGTAGTTACACTATCAGTCCACAATGTGAAGAAAAAAAGTGGCTTTTCTTCAAATCATAAAGTCAGTTTTATGGTGCATGTCACTGTGTGAATACAAATGGATCAAACAGACGCACGGCTGGTGTGATGTTGTTAAAATACTGGGAATAAACTGAAAAACTCTAGGGGAAAAAAATGAGTATCCAGTTAATGTAGCAAATACACAAGTCTATCATATAATTGGCATTGTGTGAATTTGCCAATTAGTCAATAATGAAATCCTCATTGTCAAAAGGTGTATCCATGCCTCTGGTGGGAAAGAGGGAATACATGTGTTAAAAATGTGCTAATCCCCTATCTTTAGCTGAATATGTTCTGTGTAATTTATATACAGTACAATATAATACTGGGTTCATGCAATAATTTCATCTTTAGTAGAAGCACATGATTAAATCGTCCCTTTCTCCCCTCAAGTGTATTTCTCATGTG
>NC_139992.1:3288976-3391263 GCF_964263955.1 Coregonus lavaretus
GTAGTGGATGGTGGTAGTGGATGGTGGTAGTGGATGGAGGTAGTGGATGGAGGTAGTGGATGGTGGTAGTGGATGGAGGTAGTGGATGGTGGTAGTGGATGGTGGTAGTGGATGGAGGATGGTGGATGGTGGTAGTGGATGGTGGTAGTGGATGGTGGTAGTGGATGGTGGTAGTGGATGGAGGTAGTGGATAGAGGTAGTGGATGGTGGTAGTGGATGGTGGTAGTGGATGGAGGTAGTGGATGGTGGTAGTGGATGGTGGTAGTGGATGGTGGTAGTGGATGGAGGATGGTGGATGGTGGTAGTGGATGGTGGTAGTGGATGGAGGATGGTGGATGGTGGTAGTGGATGGTGGTAGTGGATGGTGGTAATGGATGGAGGTAGTGGATGGTGGTAGTGGATGGTGGTAGTGGATGGTGGTAATGGATGGTGGTAGTGGATGGTGGTAGTGGATGGAGGTAGTGGATGGTGGTAGTGGATGGTGGTAGTGGATGGTGGTAGTGGATGGTGGTAGTGGATGGTGGTAGTGGATGGTGGTAGTGGATGGAGGTAGTGGATGGTGGTAGTGGATGGAGGATGGTGGATGGTGGTAGTGGATGGAGGTAGTGGATGATGGTAGTGGATGGTGGTAGTGGATGGTGGTAGTGGATGGAGGTAGTGGATGGTGGTAGTGGATGGTGGTAGTGGATGGTGGTAGTGGATGGTGGTAGTGGATGGTGGTAGTGGATGGAGGTAGTGGATGGTGGTAGTGGATGGAGGTAGTGGATGGTGGTAGTGGATGGTGGTAGTGGATGGAGGTAGTGGATGGTGGTAGTGGATGGAGGTAGTGGATGGTGGTAGTGGATGGTGGTAGTGGATGGTGGTAGTGGATGGAGGTAGTGGATGGTGGTAGTGGATGGTGGTAGTGGATGGAGGTAGTGGATGGTGGTAGTGGATGGAGGTAGTGGATAGTGGTAGTGGATGGTGGTAGTGGATGGTGGTAGTGGATGGTGGTAGTGGATGGAGGTAGTGGATGGTGGTAGTGGATGGTGGTAGTGGATGGAGGTAGTGGATGGTGATAGTGGATGGTGGTAGTGGATGGAGGATGGTGGTAGTGGATGGTGGTAGTGGATGGTGGTAGTGGATGGTGGTAGTGGATGGAGGTAGTGGATGGAGGTAGTGGTAGTGGATGGTGGTAGTGGATGGTGGTAGTGGATGGTGGTAGTGGATGGTGGTAGTGGATGGTGGTAGTGGATGGTGGTAGTGGATGGAGGTAGTGGATGGTGGTAGTGGATGGTGGTAGTTGATGGAGGATGGTGGATGGTGGTAGTGGATGGTGGTAGTGGATGGTGGTAGTGGATGGTGGTAGTGGATGGAGGTAGTGGATAGAGGTAGTGGATGGTGGTAGTGGATGGTGGTAGTGGATGGAGGTAGTGGATGGTGGTAGTGGATGGTGGTAGTGGATGGTGGTAGTGGATGGAGGATGGTGGATGGTGGTAGTGGATGGTGGTAGTGGATGGAGGATGGTGGATGGTGGTAGTGGATGGTGGTAGTGGATGGTGGTAGTGGATGGAGGTAGTGGATGGTGGTAGTGGATGGTGGTAGTGGATGGTGGTAGTGGATGGTGGTAATGGATGGTGGTAGTGGATGGTGGTAGTGGATGGAGGTAGTGGATGGTGGTAGTGGATGGTGGTAGTGGATGGTGGTAGTGGATGGTGGTAGTGGATGGTGGTAGTGGATGGTGGTAGTGGATGGAGGTAGTGGATGGTGGTAGTGGATGGAGGATGGTGGATGGTGGTAGTGGATGGAGGTAGTGGATGGTGGTAGTGGATGGTGGTAGTGGATGGAGGTAGTGGATGGTGGTAGTGGATGGAGGTAGTGGATGGTGGTAGTGGATGGTGGTAGTGGATGGTGGTAGATGGATGGTAGTGATGGTGGTAGTGGATGGTGGTAGTGGATGGTGGTAGTGGATGGTGTAGTGGATGGAGGTAGTGGATGGAGGTAGTGGATGGTGGTAGTGGATGTGGTAGTGGATGGTGGTAGTGGATGGTGGTAGTGGATGGTGAGTGGTAGTGGATGGTGGTAGTGGATGGTGGTAGTGGATGGTGGTAGTGGATGTTGGTGGTGGTAGTGGATGGTGGTAGTGGATGGTGGTAGTGGATGGTGGTAGTGGATGGTGGTAGTGGATGGTGGATGGTGGTAGTGGATGGTGTGGTAGTGGATGTGGATGGTGGTAGTGGATGGTGGTAGTGGATGGTGGTAGTGGATGGTGGTAGTGGATGGTGGTAGTGGATGGTGGTAGTGGATGGTGGTAGTGGATGGTGGTAGTGGATGGTGGTAGTGGATGGTGTGGTAGTGGATGGTGGTAGTGGATGGTGGTAGTGGATGGTGAGTGGTAGTGGATGGTGGTAGTGGATGGTGGATGTGGTAGTGGATGGTAGTGGATGGTGGTAGTGGATGGTGGTAGTGGATGGTGGTAGTGGATGGTGGTAGTGGATGTTGGATGGTGGTAGTGGATGTGGTGGTGAGTGGATGGTGGTAGTGGATGGTGGTAGTGGATGGTGGTAGTGGATGTGGATGGTGGTAGTGGATGGTGTAGTGGATGGTGGTAGTGGATGTGTAGGGTGGTGGTAGTGGATGGTGGTAGTGGATGGTGGTAGGTGGTAGTGGATGGTGGAGTGGATGGTGGTAGTGGATGGTGGTAGTGGATGGTGGTAGTGGATGGTGATGGTGGTAGTGGATGGTGGTAGTGGATGGTGGTAGTGGATGGTGGTAGTGGATGGTGGTAGTGGATGGTGGTAGTGGATGGAGGTAGTGGATGGTGGTAGTAGTGGATGGTGGATGGTGGATGGTGGTAGTGGATGGTGGTAGTGGATGGTGGTAGTGGATGGTGGTAGTGGATGGAGGTAGTGGATGGTGGTAGTGGATGGTGGTAGTGGATGGTGGTAGTGGATGGTGGTAGTGGATGGTGGTAGTGGATGGTGGTAGTGGATGGTGGTAGTGGATGGTGGTAGTGCATGGAGGTAGTGGATGGTGGTAGTGGATGGTGGTAGTGGATGGTGGATGGTGGATGGTGGTAGTGGATGGTGGTAGTGGATGGTGGTAGTGGATGGTGGTAGTGGATGGAGGTAGTGGATGGTGGTAGTGGATGGTGGTAGTGGATGGTGGTAGTGGATGGTGGTAGTGGATGGTGGTAGTGGATGGTGGTAGTGGATGGTGGTAGTGGATGGTGGTAGTGGATGGTGGTAGTGGATGGAGGTAGTGGATGGTGGTAGTGGATGGTGGTAGTGGATGGTGGATGGTGGTAGTGGATGGTGGTAGTGGATGGAGGTAGTGGATGGTGGTAGTGGATGGAGGACGTGGATGGTGGTAGTGGATGGTGGTAGTGGATGGAGGTAGTGGATGGTGGTAGTGGATGGTGGATGGTGGTAGTGGATGGAGGTAGTGGATGGAGGTAGTGGATGGTGGTAGTGGATGGTGGTAGTGGATGGAGGTAGTGGATGGAGGTAGTGGATGGTGGTAGTGGATGGTGGATGGTGGTAGTGGATGGTGGTAGTGGATGGTGGTAGTGGATGGTGGTAGTGGATGGGTGGATGGTGGTAGTGGATGGTGGTAGTGGATGGTGGTAGTGGATGGAGGTAGTGGATGGTGGTAGTGGATGGTGGTAGTGGATGGTGGATGGTGGTAGTGGATGGTGGTAGTGGATGGTGGTAGTGGATGGTGGTAGTGGATGGAGGTAGTGGATGGTGGTAGTGGATGGTGGTAGTGGATGGTGGTAGTGGATGGAGGTAGTGGATGGTGGTAGTGGATGGTGGTAGTGGATGGTGGTAGTGGATGGTGGTAGTGGATGGTGGTAGTGGATGGTGGTAGTGGATGGTGGTAGTGGATGGTGGTAGTGGATGGAGGTAGTGGATGGTGGTAGTGGATGGTGGTAGTGGATGGAGGTAGTGGATGGTGGTAGTGGATGTGGTAGTGGATGGTGGTAGTGGATGGTGGTAGTGGATGGTGGTAGTGGATGGTGGTAGTGGATGGTGGTAGTGGATGGTGGTAGTGGATGGTGGTAGTGGATGGTGGTAGTGGATGGAGGTAGTGGATGGAGGTAGTGGATGGTGGTAGTGGATGGTGGTAGTGGATGGTGGTAGTGGATGGTGGTAGTGGATGGAGGATGGTGGGTAGTGGATGGTGGTAGTGGATGGTGGTAGTGGATGGTGGTAGTGGATGGTGGTAGTGGATGGAGGTAGTGGATGGAGGTAGTGGATGGTGGTAGTGGATGGTGGTAGTGGATGGTGGTAGTGGATGGTGGTAGTGGATGGAGGATGGGGTAGTGGATGGTGGTAGTGGATGGTGGTAGTGGATGGTGGATGGAGGTAGTGGATGGTGGTAGTGGATGGAGGTAGTGGATGGAGGTAGTGGATGGTGGTAGTGGATGGTGGTAGTGGATGGTGGTAGTGGATGGTGGTAGTGGATGGTAGTGGATGGTGGTATTGGATGGTGGTAGTGGATGGAGGTAGTGGATGGTGGTAGTGGATGGTGGTAGTGGATGGTGGTAGTGGATGGAGGTAGTGGATGGAGGTAGTGGATGGTGGTAGTGGATGGTGGTAGTGGATGGTGGTAGTGGATGGTGGTAGTGGATGGTGGTAGTGGATGGTGGTAGTGGATGGTGGTAGTGGATGGAGGTAGTGGATGGAGGTAGTGGATGGAGGTAGTGGATGGTGGTAGTGGATGATGGTAGTGGATGGTGGTAGTGGATGGTGGATGGTGGTAGTGGATGGTGGTAGTGGATGGAGGTAGTGGATGGTGGTAGTGGATGGTGGATGGTGGTAGTGGATGGAGGTAGTGGATGGAGGTAGTGGATGGTGGTAGTGGATGGTGGATGGTGGTAGTGGATGGAGGTAGTGGATGGAGGTAGTGGATGGTGTAGTGGATGGTGGTAGTGGATGGTGGTAGTGGATGGTGGTAGTGGATGGTGGTAGTGGATGGAGGTAGTGGATGGAGGATGGTGGATGGTGGTAGTGGATGGTGGTAGTGGATGGTGGATGGTGGATGGTGGTAGTGGATGGTGGTAGTGGATGGTGGTAGTGGATGGAGGTAGTGGATGGAGGTAGTGGATGGTGGTAGTGGATGGTGGTAGTGGATGGTGGTAGTGGATGTTGGTAGTGGATGGTGGTAGTGGATGGTGGATGGTGGTAGTGGATGGAGGTAGTGGATGGAGGTAGTGGATGGTGGTAGTGGATGGTGGTAGTGGATGGTGGATGGTGGTAGTTGATGGTGGTAGTGGATGGTGGTAGTGGATGGAGGTAGTGGATGGTGGTAGTGGATGGTGGTAGTGGATGGTGGTAGTGGATGGTGGTAGTGGATGGTGGTAGTGGATGGAGGTAGTGGATGGTGGTAGTGGATGGTGGTAGTGGATGGTGGTAGTGGATGGTGGTAGTGGATGGTGGATGGTGGTAGTGGATGGTGGTAGTGGATGGAGGTAGTGGATGGTGGTAGTGGATGGTGGTAGTGGATGGAGGTAGTGGATGGAGGTAGTGGATGGAGGTAGTGGATGGTGGTAGTGGATGGTGGATGGTGGTAGTGGATGGTGGTAGTGGATGGTGGTAGTGGATGGAGGTAGTGGATGGTGGTAGTGGATGGTGGTAGTGGATGGTGGTAGTGGATGGAGGTAGTGGATGGAGGGTAGTGGATGGTGGTAGTGGATGGTGGTAGTGGATGGTGGTAGTGGATGGTGGTAGTGGATGGAGGTAGTGGATGGTGGTAGTGGATGGTGGTAGTGGATGGTGGATGGAGGTAGTGGATGGTGGTAGTGGATGGTGGTAGTGGATGGTGGTAGTGGATGGAGGTAGTGGATGGTGGTAGTGGATGGTGGTAGTGGATGGAGGTAGTGGATGGTGGTAGTGGATGGTGGTAGTGGATGGTGGATGGTGGTAGTGGATGGTGGTAGTGGATGGAGGTAGTGGATGGTGGTAGTGGATGGTGGATGGTGGTAGTGGATGGAGGTAGTGGATGGAGGTAGTGGATGGTGGTAGTGGATGGTGGTAGTGGATGGTGGTAGTGGATGGTGTTAGTGGATGGTAGTGGATGGTGGTATTGGATGGTGGTAGTGGATGGAGGTAGTGGATGGTGGTAGTGGATGGTGGTAGTGGATGGTGGTAGTGGATGGAGGTAGTGGATGGAGGTAGTGGATGGTGGTAGTGGATGGTGGTAGTGGATGGTGGTAGTGGATGGTGGTAGTGGATGGTGGTAGTGGATGGTGGTAGTGGATGGAGGTAGTGGATGGAGGTAGTGGATGGAGGTAGTGGATGGTGGTAGTGGATGATGGTAGTGGATGGTGGTAGTGGATGGTGGATGGTGGTAGTGGATGGTGGTAGTGGATGGAGGTAGTGGATGGTGGTAGTGGATGGTGGATGGTGGTAGTGGATGGAGGTAGTGGATGGAGGTAGTGGATGGTGGTAGTGGATGGTGGATGGTGGTAGTGGATGGAGGTAGTGGATGGAGGTAGTGGATGGTGGTAGTGGATGGTGGTAGTGGATGGTGGTAGTGGATGGTGGTAGTGGATGGTGGTAGTGGATGGAGGTAGTGGATGGAGGATGGTGGATGGTGGTAGTGGATGGTGGTAGTGGATGGTGGATGGTGGATGGTGGTAGTGGATGGAGGTAGTGGATGGTGGTAGTGGATGGAGGTAGTGGATGGAGGTAGTGGATGGTGGTAGTGGATGGTGGTAGTGGATGGTGGGAGTGGATGGTGGTAGTGGATGGTGGATGGTGGTAGTGGATGGAGGTAGTGGATGGAGGTAGTGGATGGTGGTAGTGGATGGTGGTAGTGGATGGTGGATGGTGGTAGTTGATGGTGGTAGTGGATGGTGGTAGTGGATGGAGGTAGTGGATGGTGGTAGTGGATGGTGGTAGTGGATGGTGGTAGTGGATGGTGGTAGTGGATGGTGGTAGTGGATGGTGGTAGTGGATGGAGGTAGTGGATGGTGGTAGTGGATGGTGGTAGTGGATGGTGGTAGTGGATGGTGGTAGTGGATGGTGGATGGTGGTAGTGGATGGTGGTAGTGGATGGAGGTAGTGGATGGTGGTAGTGGATGGTGGTAGTGGATGGAGGTAGTGGATGGAGGTAGTGGATGGTGGTAGTGGATGGAGGTAGTGGATGGTGGTAGTGGATGGTGGTAGTGGATGGTGGATGGAGGTAGTGGATGGTGGTAGTGGATGGTGGTAGTGGATGGTGGTAGTGGATGGTGGTAGTGGATGGAGGTAGTGGATGGTGGTAGTGGATGGTGGTAGTGGATGGAGGTAGTGGATGGTGGTAGTGGATGGTGGTAGTGGATGGTGGTAGTGGATGGTGGTAGTGGATGGAGGTAGTGGATGGAGGTAGTGGATGGTGGTAGTGGATGGTGGTAGTGAATGGTGGTAGTGGATGGTGGTAGTGGATGGAGGTAGGGGATGGTGGTAGTGGATGGTGGTAGTGGATGGAGGTAGTGGATGGTGGTAGTGGATGGAGGTAGTGGATGGAGGATGGTGGTAGTGGATGGTGGTAGTGGATGGTGGTAGTGGATGGTGGTAGTGGATGGTGGTAGTGGATGGAGGTAGTGGATGGAGGTAGTGGATGGTGGTAGTGGATGGTGGTAGTGGATGGTGGTAGTGGATGGTGGTAGTGGATGGAGGTAGTGGATGGTGGTAGTGGATGGTGGTAGTGGATGGTGGATGGAGGTAGTGGATGGTGGTAGTGGATGGTGGTAGTGGATGGTGGTAGTGGATGGTGGTAGTGGATGGAGGTAGTGGATGGTGGTAGTGGATGGTGGTAGTGGATGGAGGTAGTGGATGGTGGTAGTGGATGGTGGTAGTGGATGGTGGATGGTGGTAGTGGATGGTGGTAGTGGATGGAGGTAGTGGATGGTGGTAGTGGATGGTGGATGGTGGTAGTGGATGGAGGTAGTGGATGGAGGTAGTGGATGGTGGTAGTGGATGGTGGTAGTGGATGGTGGTAGTGGATGGTGGTAGTGGATGGTAGTGGATGGTGGTATTGGATGGTGGTAGTGGATGGAGGTAGTGGATGGTGGTAGTGGATGGTGGTAGTGGATGGTGGTAGTGGATGGAGGTAGTGGATGGAGGTAGTGGATGGTGGTAGTGGATGGTGGTAGTGGATGGTGGTAGTGGATGGTGGTAGTGGATGGTGGTAGTGGATGGTGGTAGTGGATGGTGGTAGTGGATGGAGGTAGTGGATGGAGGTAGTGGATGGAGGTAGTGGATGGTGGTAGTGGATGATGGTAGTGGATGGTGGTAGTGGATGGTGGATGGTGGTAGTGGATGGTGGTAGTGGATGGAGGTAGTGGATGGTGGTAGTGGATGGTGGATGGTGGTAGTGGATGGAGGTAGTGGATGGAGGTAGTGGATGGTGGTAGTGGATGGTGGATGGTGGTAGTGGATGGAGGTAGTGGATGGAGGTAGTGGATGGTGGTAGTGGATGGTGGTAGTGGATGGTGGTAGTGGATGGTGGTAGTGGATGGTGGTAGTGGATGGAGGTAGTGGATGGAGGATGGTGGATGGTGGTAGTGGAAGTGGTAGTGGATGGTGGATGGTGGATGGTGGTAGTGGATGGAGGTAGTGGATGGTGGTAGTGGATGGAGGTAGTGGATGGAGGTAGTGGATGGTGGTAGTGGATGGTGGTAGTGGATGGTGGTAGTGGATGGTGGTAGTGGATGGTGGATGGTGGTAGTGGATGGAGGTAGTGGATGGAGGTAGTGGATGGTGGTAGTGGATGGTGGTAGTGGATGGTGGATGGTGGTAGTTGATGGTGGTAGTGGATGGTGGTAGTGGATGGAGGTAGTGGATGGTGGTAGTGGATGGTGGTAGTGGATGGTGGTAGTGGATGGTGGTAGTGGATGGTGGTAGTGGATGGTGGTAGTGGATGGAGGTAGTGGATGGTGGTAGTGGATGGTGGTAGTGGATGGTGGTAGTGGATGGTGGTAGTGGATGGTGGATGGTGGTAGTGGATGGTGGATGGTGGTAGTGGATGGTGGTAGTGGATGGTGGTAGTGGATGGAGGTAGTGGATGGTGGTAGTGGATGGTGGTAGTGGATGGTGGTAGTGGATGGTGGTAGTGGATGGTGGTAGTGGATGGTGGTAGTGGATGGAGGTAGTGGATGGTGGTAGTGGATGGTGGTAGTGGATGGTGGTAGTGGATGGTGGTAGTGGATGGTGGATGGTGGTAGTGGATGGTGGTAGTGGATGGAGGTAGTGGATGGTGGTAGTGGATGGTGGTAGTGGATGGAGGTAGTGGATGGAGGTAGTGGATGGTGGTAGTGGATGGAGGTAGTGGATGGTGGTAGTGGATGGTGGTAGTGGATGGTGGATGGAGGTAGTGGATGGTGGTAGTGGATGGTGGTAGTGGATGGTGGTAGTGGATGGTGGTAGTGGATGGAGGTAGTGGATGGTGGTAGTGGATGGTGGTAGTGGATGGAGGTAGTGGATGGTGGTAGTGGATGGTGGTAGTGGATGGTGGTAGTGGATGGTGGTAGTGGATGGAGGTAGTGGATGGAGGTAGTGGATGGTGGTAGTGGATGGTGGTAGTGAATGGTGGTAGTGGATGGTGGTAGTGGATGGAGGTAGGGGATGGTGGTAGTGGATGGTGGTAGTGGATGGAGGTAGTGGATGGTGGTAGTGGATGGAGGTAGTGGATGGAGGATGGTGGTAGTGGATGGTGGTAGTGGATGGTGGTAGTGGATGGTGGTAGTGGATGGAGGTAGTGGATGGAGGTAGTGGATGGTGGTAGTGGATGGTGGTAGTGGATGGTGGTAGTGGATGGTGGTAGTGGATGGAGGTAGTGGATGGTGGTAGTGGATGGTGGTAGTGGATGGTGGATGGAGGTAGTGGATGGTGGTAGTGGATGGTGGTAGTGGATGGTGGTAGTGGATGGTGGTAGTGGATGGAGGTAGTGGATGGTGGTAGTGGATGGTGGTAGTGGATGGAGGTAGTGGATGGTGGTAGTGGATGGTGGTAGTGGATGGTGGATGGTGGTAGTGGATGGTGGTAGTGGATGGAGGTAGTGGATGGTGGTAGTGGATGGTGGATGGTGGTAGTGGATGGAGGTAGTGGATGGAGGTAGTGGATGGTGGTAGTGGATGGTGGTAGTGGATGGTGGTAGTGGATGGTGGTAGTGGATGGTAGTGGATGGTGGTATTGGATGGTGGTAGTGGATGGAGGTAGTGGATGGTGGTAGTGGATGGTGGTAGTGGATGGTGGTAGTGGATGGAGGTAGTGGATGGAGGTAGTGGATGGTGGTAGTGGATGGTGGTAGTGGATGGTGGTAGTGGATGGTGGTAGTGGATGGTGGTAGTGGATGGTGGTAGTGGATGGAGGTAGTGGATGGAGGTAGTGGATGGAGGTAGTGGATGGTGGTAGTGGATGATGGTAGTGGATGGTGGTAGTGGATGGTGGATGGTGGTAGTGGATGGTGGTAGTGGATGGAGGTAGTGGATGGTGGTAGTGGATGGTGGATGGTGGTAGTGGATGGAGGTAGTGGATGGAGGTAGTGGATGGTGGTAGTGGATGGTGGATGGTGGTAGTGGATGGAGGTAGTGGATGGAGGTAGTGGATGGTGGTAGTGGATGGTGGTAGTGGATGGTGGTAGTGGATGGTGGTAGTGGATGGTGGTAGTGGATGGAGGTAGTGGATGGAGGATGGTGGATGGTGGTAGTGGAAGTGGTAGTGGATGGTGGATGGTGGATGGTGGTAGTGGATGGAGGTAGTGGATGGTGGTAGTGGATGGAGGTAGTGGATGGAGGTAGTGGATGGTGGTAGTGGATGGTGGTAGTGGATGGTGGTAGTGGATGGTGGTAGTGGATGGTGGATGGTGGTAGTGGATGGAGGTAGTGGATGGAGGTAGTGGATGGTGGTAGTGGATGGTGGTAGTGGATGGTGGATGGTGGTAGTTGATGGTGGTAGTGGATGGTGGTAGTGGATGGAGGTAGTGGATGGTGGTAGTGGATGGTGGTAGTGGATGGTGGTAGTGGATGGTGGTAGTGGATGGTGGTAGTGGATGGTGGTAGTGGATGGAGGTAGTGGATGGTGGTAGTGGATGGTGGTAGTGGATGGTGGTAGTGGATGGTGGTAGTGGATGGTGGATGGTGGTAGTGGATGGTGGTAGTGGATGGAGGTAGTGGATGGTGGTAGTGGATGGTGGTAGTGGATGGAGGTAGTGGATGGTGGTAGTGGATGGAGGTAGTGGATGGTGGTAGTGGATGGTGGTAGTGGATGGTGGATGGAGGTAGTGGATGGTGGTAGTGGATGGTGGTAGTGGATGGTGGTAGTGGATGGTGGTAGTGGATGGAGGTAGTGGATGGTGGTAGTGGATGGTGGTAGTGGACGGAGGTAGTGGATGGTGGTAGTGGATGGTGGTAGTGGATGGTGGTAGTGGATGGTGGTAGTGGATGGAGGTAGTGGATGGAGGTAGTGGATGGTGGTAGTGGATGGTGGTAGTGGATGGTGGTAGTGGATGGTGGTAGTGGATGGAGGTAGGGGATGGTGGTAGTGGATGGTGGTAGTGGATGGAGGTAGTGGATGGTGGTAGTGGATGGAGGTAGTGGATGTAGGATGGTGGTAGTGGATGGTGGTAGTGGATGGTGGTAGTGGATGGTGGTAGTGGATGGAGGTAGTGGATGGAGGTAGTGGAGGTCTCAGGTCTCTTGGGATATGTCTCTACAAGTTTGTCACATGATCTGTCACATGATCTCAGTATATATACACCTGTTCTGAAAGGCCCCAGAGTCTGCAACACCACTAAGCAAGGAGCACCACCAAGCAAGCGGCACCATGAAGACCAAGGAGCTCTCCAAACAGGTCAGGGACAAAGTTGTGGAGAAGTACAGATCAGGGTTGGGTTATAAAAAAATATCTGAAACTTTGAACATCCCACGGGGCACCATTAAATCCATTATTAAAAAATTGAAAGAATATGGCACCACAACAAACCTGCCAAGAGAGGGCCTCCCACCAAAACTCACAGACCAGACAAGGAGGGCATTAATCAGAGAGGCGACAAAGAGACCAAAGATAACCCTGAAGGTGCTGCAAAGCTCCACAGCGGAGATTGGAGTACCTGTCCATAGGACCACTTTAAGCCGTACACCCCACAGAGCTGGGCTTTACGGAAGAGTGGCCAGAAAAAGCCATTGCTTAAAGAAAATAATTAGCAAAAGGCATGTGGGAGACTCCCCAACCATATGGAAGAAGGAACTCTGGTCAGATGAGACTGAAATTATGGTACAGTCTGTCTAGTTTTCTCTATCCCCAGCAGTAGTGGTCTGTCAAGGGCTAACAATGACAGAACGTGTGAGAGTGCTCAAACATGACTGCAGCCTGTCTCCAACTCCCCGTGCGGGAGGTAAAGAAATAACTGGAAGGTCATCGCTGGTGAAATGCATAAAAGTTGTTTTCTTGTCAGGTGTGATATACTCTCCATCCAAATCCATGAGGCAAAACGAGTGCATTCCACAATTCTGAAGAAGAAGAAAAAAAAACGCAGAACAATGATTGATATTTTTCATAAATTCAAAAATAGTTTATCCTATTGAATAGCCAGACAGTATCCTTGAGAGCTGTATGAATTAATCCTCCTATAGGCCAGAAGAGCGTGGTGGGAGGAGCTATAGGAGGACGGGCTCATTGTAATTGGTTGGAATGGAATCTATGGAACAGAGTCAAACACGTTGTTTCCATATGTTTGATGTATTTGGTACCATTCCATTGATTCCATTCAAGCCATTACAATGAGCCTGTCCTCCTATAGCTCCTCTCACCAGCCTCCTCTGCTATACACCTACTCTTCTGAATGTCGGACAGGCAAAGTGCCCCCGCAACTCAACTTCAGTTAGTTCCTGTCTTCTCAGAGTTCTTCAGTTAGTTCCTCTCCTCTCAGACAGTTCTTCAGTTAGTTCCTCTCCTCTCAGACAGTTCTTCAGTTAGTTCCTCTCCTCTCAGACAGTTCTTCAGTTAGTTCCTCTCCTCTCAGACAGTTCTTCAGTTAGTTCCTCTCCTCTCAGACAGTTCTTCAGTTAGTTCCTGTCCTCTCAGACAGTTCTTCAGTTAGTTCCTGTCCTCTCAGACAGTTCTTCAGTTAGTTCCTCTCCTCTCAGACAGTTCTTCAGTTAGTTCCTGTCCTCTCAGACAGTTCTTCAGTTAGTTCCTCTCCTCTCAGACAGTTCTTCAGTTAGTTCCTGTCCTCTCAGACAGTTCTTCAGTTAGTTCCTCTCCTCTCAGACAGTTCTTCAGTTAGTTCCTGTCCTTTCAGACAGTTCTTCAGTTAGTTTCTCTCCTCTCAGACAGTTCAAAAAGGATGATGGAGATGGAGATGTGTTCCTTTTGACTTGTCTGACAACTCATTAAGAGTAGCAATTCACTTCACTCATACTGCACTACAGTATATGGAGGGGGGGGGGTTCTCTGTGTGTTTGCGTGCGTGCTTGCGTGCGTGCGTGCGTGTACGTGTGCGTGTGTGTGTACGTGCGTGTGCACATGGGTGTGGGTGTGTGTGGTTTAGAGGTCAAAAAAATGTATATAAGTGTCACTCCACAATGCTAGAATAACACGCAGTACAGTTGGTTTTAAAACCACATCGTGGACCACTCAGACTGATATGAAACAATCCTAGACAACATGGAACAGGGTTCATCTATTATTCATTACATAATCTTTACCAGGGGTTTTTTCAATGTCCGTCCTGGAGGGGGCTGTAAACATCTTTACCAGGGCTTTTTTCAATGTCCGTCCTGGAGGGGGGGCTGTAAACACTTCCTAATAACGGACTCGTTCAGACCTGGAACACCAGGTAGAAACAAAAAACCTGAACGGTTTCGGCCCTCCAGGACCTGAATTGAACAGCCCTGATCTATACACATCTATGCATAAACTAGAAACTAAGTAGAGTTGATAAAAATGACAGTTGAATGTGTGTACTGCTCTCCTATACACTGACAGCATCCACTTCGCTTGGACAGGAAGGTATGTAATACTACAAAATAAGTGATTTATCAACGTACCCATGTTAGTGAGACGGACAGGAAGGAGAGCTAGTCACATGATGTATCAGCCGGCAGTCCTCCCCCTCGCTCTCCTCCCTCGCTCCCGTCCCTCTCCTCACTGTACACGGCCATTAGTGCCAAATAAATCACAGTTGGGACACTGGGCCGTTTTTCAATACTGGCAAAGTGGCCATTTTGTTTTGAGTGTGGGATATTTGCATACTGGAATATGAGATTCACCCCCATCTGTCTGTCTGTCTGGCGTAGAGGGTTTGAGTGATTTACCAAAGGAGTTTAAATGAATCCTGTCTTCCTGCTGCAGTTAAGATGAACTGCTCCTGGTGATGCTTCACTGAGAACAAGACAATGAGGTGGGAGGAGGTGGGAGGAGATGGGAGGTGGGAGGAGGTGGGAGGAGGAGGTGGGAGGTGGGAGGAGGAGGTGGGAGGAGGTTGGAGGAGGTGGGAGGAGGTTGGAGGAGGTGGGAGGTGGGAGGAGGTGGGAGGAGGAGGTGGGAGGAGGAGGTGGGAGGAGGTTGGAGGAGGTGGGAGGAGGGAGGAGGTGGGAAGTGGGGGAAGGTGGGAGGAGGTGGGAGGTGGGAGGATGTTGGAGGAGGTGGGAGGGGGGAGGAGGTGGGAGGAGGTGGGAAGTGGGGGGAGGTGGGAGGAGGTGGGAGCTGGGAGGAAGTGGGAGGAGGTGGGAGGTGGGAGGAGGTGGGAAGTGGGGGGAGGTGGGAGGTGGGAGGTGGGAGGTGAGAGGAGGTGGGAGGAGGTGGGAGGTGGGAGGAGGTGGGAGGAGGTGGTAAATTACATCCTACTGTAGGACTACATGCTTCACTGAGAGGATGATGAGACAGACCTGGTTAGGATGAGACAGACCTAGTTAGGATGAGACAGACCTGGTTAGGATGAGACAGACCTGGTTAGGATGAGACAGACCTAGTTAGGATGAGACAGACCTGGTTAGGATGAGACAGACCTGGTTAGGATGAGACAGACCTAGTTAGGATGAGACAGACCTGGTTAGGATGAGACAGACCTAGTTAGGATGAGACAGACCTGGTTAGGATGAGACAGACCTAGTTAGGATGAGACAGACCTGGTTAGGATGAGACAGACCTAGTTAGGATGAGACAGACCTGGTTAGGATGAGACAGACCTAGTTAGGATGAGACAGAGCTGGTGGAAGAAGTGGGGGCTGTAAACGACAACGTAGGCCCGGTGTACATGCATATCATTATAAACACTGAGAGGAGACGAGATCAGAGTTCAGTCTTCAGGAAACCCCGACAAGATGTGGAGACGCTGTGGATCCTGTAGTTTGGGCTGAGAGGAGCTGAGAGGGGCTGAGGTGGAGGGAGCAGGGGTCCCAGAGCTCTGCTGGAATGAGAGAATGAGAGAGCCGTTGCACTGGAGAAGGACAGGCCTTCACACTGATAGTGGAGGCTTTATTCCATTCGAGCACAGCTCCCTTCTAAACTTCAAGGGCTCAGTTCAATCCATGTTGCAGAAGTTCAGGCTATTGCGCGCTTGTGCATTTTCGATTAGGCCGACATATGCAGCTTTTATTGTAAATGTAGTCTCTGGAACCTCGGAACATTGCCTTTAAATTTTATTTGCACTATATAGCGCTGAACTTCGGCGAAACGGATTGAATCGAGCCCCTAGAACTTTTCTATTAATTCTATTCATAAGAATTCTATTCCCCACTGTATAAGTAGTGGTGGAGGTGGAGGTGAGAGACATATCGGATGTGACAGAACCAACTTACATCACTTGATTTGTCACAGAGAATTGATGATGGTGAAGATCATCACACTTGACAACGTGCTAAACCAATTAATGTTCTTGTCACACCAGATGACGTAAAACGCTGATGCCAGAGCAAACCTTTTCCGGAGTTCTCAAGTGAAGTGTGAGGTCTGAAGATACTTTTATTATTATTATTACTATTAAGTAATCTAAACACATCCAATTTGCATTTCTATCTAATGTTTGACGAAAAAGTATAGGCCAGTCATGGCAGTATGTCAGCAGGTATCTAAATCATTTCAACATAATTTCAAACACACTAAATTATTCATTTCATGCTAAACGTCAATCACAAAAATTGCTTTTCTGTGTTTTTTTTTAAACGTCTCTCTGAGGAGTGCGGCTAGCACCACTTCCACTGAACAAATCCATTTGGCATCAAAGTTGAGAAAGGTAGTTTCCAGTCCATCGGCTAATTAATACGGAGGACGGCGCTCACAAGGCAACACAGACACATCATTAAGTTTTAAAAAGACCAGAGGTTAGCCAGCCTCCAGAGAGTTAAGCAGATTGTTAAGGTGGGGACACTTGAAACAGTTGGAAGGAATCTATTTAGACTCTGGATGAAGTCTTACTGAAGGCCGACTGTATGTCACCTGCCTTCTTGTTCTCACATTGAGAAGTTTAAACCATAACACTCAGGGTTGGCGTAGGTTACTTTCTAAACCAACGGTTCCCAAACTAGGGGTCGTCTTTGTCTCTCAGAATCATTGTGATGTGGTTAACCTTAAAAATTCTAAATGAAAATGATTCAAAATCTAAAAGTTAAAATTCAACCAAAGAGCGCCCTTACATCGTTGGAAAATGCCGCTCTAGACCGCTGCACTTGAATCATTCCCACAGGTGAATGGCTAGGCCCACTACGCTGTGAAACCACACACTATTGCAGAGACTGATATTATCGGCCGCAATTGAAGAAAAATGTGTGGAATTGCAGGTAATTAGCTTTAAAACTACATGGGGGGGGGGGGGGGGGGGGCACTAAAGTGTTTTGCCCGTGAGGTGGGGGGGGGGGGACCCCATCCAAAATTTCGCTTAGTGCCCCCAAAAGGCTAGTGCCGGCCCTGATTCAGTTACCCAACCACGGCAGGGCCCCCCCCCAGTTACCCCTACCTCTTCTCCTCCCCTCCCCCACCATCTGATAAGTAGAGGCGCGGCTCCTGTGGTTGGTGGTTGCAATAGAAAATAAATTGCCAATTTTCTCTGCCTCAAGGGTCCCCCACGGGCTTTTGCCCCAGGGCTTCAGCTGCTGTTAATTAGGCCCTAGATCCCCACTGTGCAGTTGTTACAAAAGCACATATTTTTCACTGGTGCACTGGTTGCAAAAAACAATGATTGATAGGCTGCTTAAACTTCTTAAATTCCACCATTATTGGGTTAAAATACACATATACATTTGTGAACAGCCGTACACAACAACCACAAATCTGTAAGGCGCAAAAAGCTAAATGAGAGAGCAGCAGGGTGATTCACATCAATGCACTATGTACTGTAGATATCAATAATAAGTGACATTGGTATCGCCCGTAGGCTACACCTCTGCTGTCTTCAGAGTGCATGACATTCTATTGAGTGCACGAGCACCATTTTTTTTATGGGCCTATAATAATACAGATGTCATTTAAACCTTAATAATACATTACCTTTTAATGTGGCATGAACACAACCAGTCATGATATTTGAATCTGATTGTCAAACAAATCACTTCAAAAAGTAGGCTACCTGTGCATGTTTGTCCACTTCCCCCCAAAAATTCCAGCCTCCAAACTGCATTTATACTCCTGCCAGATGATGAATGGAATTAAACATCTGTTACAAAACGCCAAAAAGTGTGCTTAGTGACAGTCAGCGATTGCCATTGATTAGGTTAATTGCTGCGTCTTGATGACAAATTGACATTTTTTTTGTGTGTAGCCTGAAAAGTAGAGATATCTGAAATGGGTCTGAAAATGTCCGGGGGGGAAAATTGGGATGGTCACCCATAACACACCCGGTCAATTTACTAGACTAGACTACAATACGTATTACCATGAACTACAAACAGGCAGCCAGTGATGCAAGTGGTAAACTCTGATTGCCGGTCGCCTGTGACAAAAATAACGCTGCATAAAGGAGCCCAGCTGAGGCCGAAATTCAGCACCACTGAGTGGACAGCAGCCACATAGAAATACACGGTTTAAACCATGACAGAGAGGTGGGGGTGTTCGTTTGATTTGAAATATTTTATTTTCATATTTACCACTGTAAAACATATTTACCAATGCATTTTTATACAAATAGAAGAATGGTTAAATTAGCTTTGTTTAGATATCCGCCAAAAGTTTAACTTATGTCGCATTTAGGGGAGCTAACATCTCATTCAGGGGAGCTGAGCCCCCCCCCCCCGGCTCTCCCATACATCTCAACCTGGCTCTCCTCCTTACCTCCAAGCTTTTATTCAAGTTGGATAATCTTTGGATGCCGACAGCAGTGGCAACATTGGAAGACATAGATTGGACTGTAGCCTATAAAAGCCTACTCCTGCTTTTTCCCGTGATCCATCAAACGCATTTAGTGGTTTTTGACTTATGGGCAGACTCACTCATGCGGAAACAAACTTAAATGTGCTGCTTTTTTCAATGCTGATTTGAATTTCATTGAGAAAGCAGAAGGGTGCAAACATTCTTTATTAATCCTAGAAGTAATCATCTAGTTTTTTTAAAGTATCTGTAATCTGATTACAATATTTCTGCTGGTAACGTAACAGATTACAGTTACCGTTTTTTTTGTAATCAGTTACATGTAACGCTGTTACTCCCGAGTGGCGCAGTGGTCTAAGGCACTGCATCGCAGTGCTAGCTGTGCCACTAGAGATCCTGGTTCGAATCCAGGCTCTGTCGTAGCCGGCCGCGACCGGGAGACCCATGGGGCGGCGCACAATTGGCCCAGGGTAGGGGATGGAATGGCCGGCAGGGATGTAGCTCAGTTGGTAGAGCGTGGCGTTCGCAACGCCAGGGTTGTGGGTTCGATTCCCACGGGGGGCCAGTATGAAAAAAAAAAAAAGGATGCATGTACTCACTAACTGTAAGGCGCTCTGGATAAGAGTGTCTGCTATATGACTAAAATGTAAATATAGGCCTGATTAAGATTGCATACAAAGAACACATGCTCAGAATCTCAGTATAACATTACTGATGTGGAATGGGATAAACCAAACTGTCAACTTCAGAAATGATATCTCAGGCAGTCAGAATTGTTCAGGAACACTTCTGCCCACTTTACCCCAATCAACATGAGGTTTACTTTAGACCAGTCCACTAAAGACACAACAAATAAGCTATTTGTATTAACTGGTGGATTCCTAAGATAGTCTTATACAAGAGCCTTTGTGAAGTCCTGGATCTATCTCTAATTTTCTAATCAATACTCTTCAAAACGACTAATCCCACTTCTGCTGTTCCTCTGTCTCATCTTGCCTCACCCTTCTGACACTGAGAGGAGAGAAGGCAGCAGAGTGGGTGGCTGAATAACATTAAGCCTGGTTCTCTGCCAACATCTCTCTCTCTCTCTCTCTCTCTCTCTCTCTCTCTCTCTCTCTCTCTCTCTCCCAAAGATAGAGCTATGTAGCCGTGGGCAATGTAGACATCTTCTTACATTGTCAAAATTCCGGACCTTTAGTATTATAATCATCTGCCAGATCTGTTGATGTCAAACTACATAGTTGCGTAGGAAAATTGCATATTTTGTTCATACAGGGTTGTTATGAGAACCCTGTTATAGGAAACAAATACAATCTTTGACTTTCTGTCAGCATCATTGAGTTCAAATAGTATTTAATGACTGCAATATTTATGTACGTGAACTATCTCAGCCGTCCCACTTAGTATTTTGTGTACTTATTGGCCATTACTGCAAAAATAGTTTTTTGCGTTGTGGCAACGCAGATTAGTCCTGAGTAATGATGAATGAACCAAACAACCTCAAAAAAACTGTCGGTTTATTTTTTTAATTCACCTTTATTTAACCAGGTAAGCCAGTTGAGAACAAGTTCTCATTTACAACTGCGACCTGGCCAAGATAAAGCAAAGCAGTGCGATAAAAACAACAACAACACAGAGTTACATATGGGGTAAAACAAAACATAAAGTCAAAAATACAACAGAAAATATATATACAGTGTGTGCAAATCTAGCAAGTTATGGAGGTACGGCAATAAATAGACTATAGTGCAAAATAATTACAATTTAGTATTAACACTGGAGTGATAGCTGTGCAGAAGATGATGTGCAAAAGAGATACTGGGGTGCAAATGAGCAAAATAAATAACAATGTAAATAACAATATGGGGATGAGGTAGTTGGGTGGGCTAATTACAGATGGGCTGTGTACAGGTGCAGTGATCGGTAAGCTGCTCTGACAACTGATGCTTGAAGTTAGTGAGGGATATAAGTGTCTCCAGCTTCAGAGATTTTTGCAGTTCGTTCCAGTCATTTGCAGCAGAGAACTGGAAGGAATGGCGGCCAAAGGAGGGGTTGGCTTTGGGGATGACCAGTGAGATATACCTGCTGGAACACATACTACGGGTGGGTGTTGCTATGGTGACCAATGAGCTAAGATAAGGCAGGGATTTGCCTAGAAGAGATTTATAGATGACCTGGAGCCAGTGGGTTTGGCGAGAGCGTACTGGTCACAATGGTGGGTAGTATATGGGGCTTTGGTGACAAAACGGATGGCACTGTGATAGACTACATCCAATTTGCTGAGTAGAGTGTTGGAAGCTATTTTGTAAATGACATCGCCGAAGTCAAGGATCGGTAGGATAGTCAGTTTTACGAGGGCATGTTTGGCAGCATGAGTGAAGGAGGCTTTGTTGCGAAATAGGAAGCCGATTCTAGATTTAACTTTGGATTGGAGATGCTTATTTGTAGTTGTCCACATATTCTAAGTCAGATCCTCCGAGAAGAGTGATTCTAGTCTGGCGGGCGGGTGCAAGCAGCGTTCGATTGAAGAGTATGCATTTAGTTTTACTAGCGTTTAAGAGCAGTTGGAGGCCACGGAAGGAGTGTTGTATGGCAATGAAGCTCGTTTGGAGATTTGTTAACACAGTGTCCAATGAAGGGCCAGATGTATACAAAATGGTGTCGTCTGCGTAGAGGTGGATCTGAGAGTCACCAGCAGCAAGTGCGACATTATTGATATACACAGAGAATAGAGTCGGCCCGAGAATTGAACCCTGTGGCACCCCTATAGAGACTGCCAGAGGTCCAGACAACAGGCCCTCCGATTTGACACATTGAACTCTATCTGAGAAGTAGTTGGTGAACCAGGCGAGGCAGTCATTTGAGAAACCAAGGCTATTTAGTCTGCCAATAATAATGCGGTGATTGACAGAGTCGAAAGCCTTGGCCAGGTCGAAAAAGTTGCAGCGGAGGGTGCAGAGCTGGTGGCCGGGGTAGGGGTAGCCAGGTGGAAAGAATGGCCAGCCGTAGCAAAATGCTTATTAAAATTCTCGATTATCGTAGATTTATCGGTGGAAACAGTGTTTCCTAGCCTCAGTGCAGTGGGTAGCTGGGAGGAGGTGCTCTTATTCTCCATGGACTTTACAGTGTCCCAAAACGTTTTGGAGTTAGTGATACAGGATGCACATTAATGTTTGAAAAAGCTAGCCTTTGCTTTCCTAACTGATTGTGTATATTGGTTCCTGACTTCCCTGAAAAGTTGCATATTGCGGGGGCTGTTCGATGCTAATACAGTATGCCACAGGATGTTTTTGTGCAGGTCAAGGTCAGTCAAGTCTGGGGTGAACCAGGGGCTATATCTGTTCTTAGTTCTGAATTTTTTGAATGGGGCATGCTTATTTAAGATGGAGAGGAAAGCACTTTTAAAGAACAATCAGGCATCCTCTACTGACGGAATGAGGTCAATATCCATCCAGGATACCCGGGTCAGGTCAATTAGAAAGGCCTGCTCGCTGAAGTATTTTAGGGAGCGTTTGACAGTGATGAGGGGTGGTCGTTTGACCGCGGACCCATTTCGGACGCAGGCAATGAGGCAGTGATCGCTGAGATCCTGGTTGAAGACAACGGAGGTGTATTTAGAGGGTAAATTAGTCAGGATGATATCTATGAGGGTGCCCATGTTTACGGATTTAGGGTTGTACCTGGTAGGTTCCTTGATAATTTGTGTGAGATTGAGGGCATCTAGTTTAGATTGTAGGATGGCCGGGGTGTTAAGCATATCCCAGTTTAGGTCACCAAGCAATACGAACTCTGAGGATAGATGGGGGGCAAGCAATTCACATATGGTGTCCAGGGCACAGCTGCGGGCTGAGGGGGGTCTGTAGCAAGCGGCAACAGTGAGAGACTTATTTCTGGAAAGGTGGGTTTTTAGAAGTAGAAGCTCAAACTGTTTTGGCACAGACCTGGATAGTATGATAGAGCTCTGTAGGCTCTAAAGTAGATTGCAATTCCGCCCCTTTTGGCAGTTCTATCTAGATGGGAAATGTTGTAATTCGGGATGGACATTTCTGAATTTTTTGGTGGCCTTCCTAAGCCAGGATTCAGACACTGCTAGAACATTAGGGTTGGCGGAGTGTGCTAACGCAGTGAATAACTCAAACTTAGGAAGGAGGCTTCTGATATTAACGTGTAGAAAACCAAGGCTTTTACGGTTACAGAAGTCAACAAATGATAGCGCCTGGGGAGTAGGAGTGATACTGGGGGCTACAGGGCCTGAGTTAACCTCTACATCACCAGAGGAACAGAGGAGGAATAGAATAAGGATACAGCTAAAGGCTTTAAGAACTGGTCTTCTAGTGCGTTGGGTATAGAGAATAAAAGGTGCAGGTTTCCGGGCGTTGTAGAATAGATTCAGGGCAGACAAGGATATGGAAGGATATGAGTACAGTGGAGGTACACCTAAGCATTGGGTAACGATGAAAGAGGTAGCATCACTGGAGGTACCGATTGAGCCGGTCTCCGCGTGTATGGGGGGTGGGACAAAGGATCTCTCTGAGGATGGTTGAGCGGGACTGGAGGCTCTACAGTGAAATTGTACAATAAGAACTAGCCCAAACAGCAATAGGCTAGGCATATTGACATGGGAGAGAGGCATAACGCAATCACAGGTGTTATTCCAGAGGGCTAAGACAACAACTGGTAATGGCGACAAAAGATTGGGCTGAGGCTAAACAGATCAACAGGATGGGGTACCGTGTAAAGGAACAGTCCAGCGGGCATCAGATGTGTAGCTGAGTGATCATAAGGTCCAGTGAACAGCAATAGGTAAGTCCGGGAGCAGTTCGTAGGCTGCTACAGCACAGGCGAGCAGGAGACACGGCTGTTGATTGCGCGTACTAGCGGGCCGGTGCTAGCAGATGGATCTTTGTGGTCGTCGCAACGGGAAGCCTGTTGAAACCACATCAGACGATTACATCGGCAGACCAGTCGTGATGGTTCGGCGGGGCTCCGTGTATACACTAGGAGGTCCCGTCAAGGCTAACTGGTGCATCGGGACAGTGGTGAATTAGCCAACAACAGCCATTCAGTTGCAGCTAGCTAGTTGTGGTGATCCGGTGTTAAGGTCCAGTGATTCAGTGATTCCGGCAGAAAATCCGATATGCTCTGGGTCGATAGTACGCTGTGCAGACTGGCCGATAATTGTCCAGGCTAGAGCTGGCTGGTAGGTAGTGCAGGCCACGGACAGTGGTGAAGACCGCTAACGGTGGCTAATAGCAAGTAGCTAGTTAGCTGGCTAGCTGGCTAGTTTCAGCCGTAGGTTCTTGATGAAAATAAAGAAATAATAGAATCCGTTCCACATTGGGTGAGGCGGGTTGCAGGACAGTATATTTAGTTAAAGGATGGAAAGTGAGATAGAGAAATATTTACGAAAATAAAAAATAAATAAAATAAAAAACAGGCTATTTACACGAGGACACAACAGAATACACGACCACACTGCTACGCCATCTTGGATATCTTTTTTAGAAGTTGTTCTACTGGTAAATCTCAGGATTTAAATGGCACAGTCTCTTTTATCATGTGTAGTTCTGACCCTGGTTGCTAGGCCTCTGTTCACACAGAGCCCGCTGTTTAACTAGGGGAAGTACTGTTCAACCACTTCGACCAGGCTCTCTCTGTTTGTTGTTCATGTTGTTTTGGTGCTGATGATGATGATGATGATGATGATGATGATGATGATGATGATGATGATTTCATGAGTCTTTCTTTGATGTTTATTTTTACTTTGATTTCCTGAGATCCAGTGAAGACCTACTAAGTGTATAAAGGGAGTGCTAAATAGTTGCGGTAATAACAGCATCACCTTGGTGCACGCTTCTGTAGAGGAAAACACTGAAGAGGTAGTTATTGATCAGTTATTAGTAAATGTGTTATCCTTGAACCATTTATAGAATTAGATAAGATGTACAAACCAGAGTTGGGGCAAATTTCATTTCAATTCAGTCAATTCAGGGAAATTGGAACTGGAATGTGAATTTAATTCCTGAATTGTGGAACCGTGGTAAAAACTAATATTCAAACTATCACACTGTTGGTATTTCAACCTTGTTTTGTCCCTTAGACATTCTGCAGTGTGTTCGGTGTTGGTTGTGCATGCAGACTGACTGTGAAAACCAAATCTTCTCTTAGCGTGATTTCTCTGAGGGTGGCTCTAGTCCAGTTGGATGGCTGGTACCTTCAGCCAATCTGTCAGCATTCGCCTCCCAATCCATCCCTCCTTTCTCTCTCTCTCTGCACCGCCTGTCACTCACAGCCAGCCTCTCTACCACCCCGCCAGGAAAGGGCTTCATGCCTTGTCCCCCTGCACACCCTCTATCTACAACTTCCTCTTTCATATAGTTCATATTAAGAGGATGGCAATGTCATTTACATCAGGAACAAAAAAAAATAAATATGCACTCACTAACTGTAAGTCGCTCTGGATAAGAGCGTCTGCTAAATGGCAAAAATGTAAAAAATAAAATAAAATGAACAGACAACAGATATTCTGTCAACAGTGTATCCCCCATACGAACATTACATGTTGGTGAATGGCTGATGGCTCACAGTGGTACCATGCAGGGTCCATATATTACCCGCTCCACCATGGTACCATGCAGGGTCCATATATATTACCCGCTACACCATGGTACCATGCAGGGTCCATATATATTACCCGCTACACCATGGTACCATGCAGGGTCCATATATTACCCGCTCCACCATGGTACCATGCAGGGTCCATATATATTATACGCTCCACCATGGTACCATGCAGGGTCCATATATTACCCGCTCCACCATGATACCATGCAGGGTCCATATATATTACCCGCTACACCATGGTACCATGCAGGGTCCATATATATTACCCGCTACACCATGGTACCATGCAGGGTCCATATATTACCCGCTCCACCATGGTACCATGCAGTTTCCATATATTACCCGCTCCACCATGGTACCATGCAGGGTCCATATATATTACCCGCTCCACCATGGTACCATGCAGGGTCCATATACTACCCACTCCACCATGGTACCATGCAGGGTCCATATATTACCCGCTCCACCATGGTACCATGAAGGGTCCATATATTACCCACTCCACCATGGTACCATGCAGGGTCCATATATTACCCACTACACCATGGTACCATGCAGGGTCCATATATATTCTCCACTCCACCATGGTACCATGCAAGGTCCATATATTACCCGCTCCACCATGGTACCATGCAGGGTCCATATATTACCCGCTCCACCATGGTACCATGCAGGGTCCATATATTACCCGCTACACCATGGTACCATGCAGGGTCCATATATTACCCGCTCCACCATGGTACCATGCAGGGTCCATATATATTATCCGCTCCACCATGGTACCATGCAGGGTCCATATACTATCCACTTCACTAGTGTTTGTGTGAGTAATTGTTCATCAACTCCCAGGGCCAAGATGTTGGATCCTGTCTGTGCAAGCTGTCCAGGACTGGAGGAGTGAGAGAGAAAGGGGAGGTGGAGAGAGAGAGAGAGAGAGAGAGAGAGAGAGAGAGAGAGAGAGAGAGAGAGAGAGAGAGAGAGAGAGAGAGAGTGAAAGAGAGAGAGAGCAAGAGAGCGAGAGAGCAAGAGAGAGAGTAAACCATGATGACATGATGCCATGATAATATGATGCCCTGCTGTGATTACTGCTGCTCACACATGGCCAGAGAGGAGGTGGTGTTAGTATGCAGTTCTCTCTCTCTCTCTCTCTCTCTCTCTCTCTCTCTCTCTCTCTCTCTCTCTCTCTCTCTCTCTCTCTCTGTCTCTCTCTCTCTCTCTCTCTCTCTCTGCCTCTCTCTCTCTCTCTCTCTCTCTCTCTCTATCTCATTAAGACGTTAGTGGAATTTGGAAAATGTTCCGTGACGACATTCCCTGAGTAATATCCCGACGCTCACGTTGCAAAAGGCATAGCTGGGATTTTATTCCTCCCCTCCTGCTTTTCTAATCCTGCTGATAGATGACTTAGTGAAACACACAGTGTGCATCCAAAAACAGAACCCCAGTCCCTATGGACCATTTCATAACATCTATTTTCATTTACAGAGCTATTAACATTCCCCCAGTAACGTTACTATATCGACTGTTCTTTTTATGTTATATCCAGAAATATAGACCTTGTAACATGTGTCCCAAATGGCACCCTATTCCCTACACAGTGCCCATAGGGCTCTGGTCAAAGGTAGTGCAGTGTGTAGGGAATAAGATGCCATTTATAATATAATACGCCATTTAGCAGACGCTTTTATCCAAAGCGACTTACAGTCATGCGTGCATAGATTTGAACGTATGGGTGGTCCCGGGGATCGAACCCACTACCCTGGCGTTACAAGCGCCGTGCTCTACCAGCTGAGCTACAGAGGACCACATTTGGGACGCAGCCTCTGTGACTAAGAGTTCTGTGGTAGTGTTAGCATAAATACTCCTTTAGTAAATCAAATCAAATCAAATTGTGTTTGTCGCATGCGCCGAATACAACAGGTGTGGACCTTACAGTGAAACGCTTACTGACAAGCCCTTAACCGACGATGCAGTTTTTAAAGAAAAATTACAATAACAAATAATTAATGAGCAGCAGTAAAAAAAAACAGTAGTGTGAGGATCCAGTGATGTACAGGGACAGAGTCAAATGTTACCACAAAAAAAAAAAAACAGAAGGTCTTCCCACTGCAGAGCAGCACAGCGTTGCAGAGCTCCATTTGTGTTGATAGCCCAGCTCACGCTTTATAAATATTTACAGCTATAAAAGACATGCTGTGCTCCCTGCCCTGCTTGTTTATTCCTACACTGGCTGACTCCCAAATAGCACCTACGTAGTGACTGCTCTTGACCAGAGCCCTGTGGGCCTTATGGGGCCGTGGTCAAAAGTAGTGAACTACAGAGGAACAGGGTGCCATTTGGAACGTTCTCCCTGCAGTGAACAGAAGGAAGGAGCAGGTCAGGCGGGCAGACAGATCCGTCATTATTGGCACCCTCGATAAAGAAGAGCAAATAAGACTATAAATTAAATAATACAAATACTGTGCTATATTTTATGCTCAATGAAATTGGGAAATTAGATTATTTTTTGTAATAATACAATTGCTCGGATAAAGAGATTTTGTTCAACAAGTAATCAACAACAAAAAAAGATAGTAGTGAAAATCATTGGCACCCCTGTTGTCAATACTCTAGCACCCTCCCCTTGCAAGGATAACTGGTGCACTTGGCCAAAGAGATTTACCTTCATGTCGTCTGACCATAGCACCGGTTCCAATCCAAGTGCCGTTTATCAAACTCCAGGCGGTGCTATGGTCAGATTACATGAAAATAGAGCTCTTTAGACAGGCACACCAATGGTGGGTTTGGTATTGAAAAACAGAAGCATATGCAGAAAAGTACATCACACCTACTGTAAAATATGGTGGTGGAGCTTTGATGTTATGGGGCTATTTTTGCTTCCACTGGTCCTGGGGCCCTTGTTAAAGTCAACGGCATCATGAACTTTATCCAGTACCAGGACATTTTAGCCAAAAACCTAGTTTTCTCTGCCAGGAGGCTGACCCTTGACTGCAAGTCGATGTTCCAGCAAGACATTAACCCCAAGCACTAATCAAAATACGCAAAGAAATGGTTAATTGACCACCGCCGCGGTGAGCACGGAAGCCTAGGGCGCGGGCCACGGTGGAGCCGCTGCGGGTGCAGATCTTGGTGGTAGTAGCAAATATATATATATATATATATATATTCTCGTTTGAATATTTGCTACTACCACCAAGATCTGCATTTGGATTGAGTGTGGTGGGGTGTGATGGGACAGAGTGTGTGTGTGTGTGTGTGTGTGTGTGTGTGTGTGTGTGTGTGTGTGTGTACTTAGGCATGTTCGCTAACAGAGAAAACAAAAAGGGATCTAACTGATCTGGCAGCTCCTGTGGCTACAGAGATGAGATTCTCCATGTCACTGATCTCATATCCACCCAGTACCCCACTGCTGTGATGTCATCTCTAGCGGGGCACTCCACTGCTGTGATGTCATCTCTAGCGGGGCACTCCACTGCTGTGATGTCATCTCTAGCGGGGCACTCCACTGCTGTGATGTCATCTCTAGCGGGGAACTCCACTGCTGTGATGTCATCTCTAGCGGGGCACTCCACTGCTGTGATGTCATCTCTAGCAGGGCACTCCACTGCTGTGATGTCATCTCCTGTGGTAACATCAGATCACCAGACTGCAGACAGACATGGTGAGGTTCAACCTCCTCATCACCTGCTGGTTCTGTTCACCTCCAGCCACGGTGATTCGATAACAACGCAAACACCTGGCCGCTCACCTGGTATTTCACACTGCCCTGCCACACCCTGCCTCACCCTGTCTCACCCTGTCCTGCCTCACCCAGCCCTGTCTCACCCTGTCTCACCCTGCCTCACCCTGTCCTGCCTCACCCTGCCTGCCTCATCCGGCCCTGCTTCACCCTGCCCTCCATCACCAAGCCCTGTCTCACCCTGTCTCACCCTGCCCTCCATCACCCAGCCCTGTCTCACCCTGCCCTGCCTCACCCTGTTTCACCCTGCCCTGTTTCACCCTGCCCTGCTTCACCCTGTCTCACCCTGCCCTGCCTCACCCTGTCTCACCCTGCCCTGCCTCACCCTGTCTCACCCTGCCCTGCCTCACCCTGTCTCACCCTGTCCTCCATCACCCAGCCCTGTCTCACCCTACCCTGCCTCACCCTGTCTCACCCTGCCCTGCCTCACCCTGTCTCACCCTGCCCTGCCTCACCCTGTCTCACCCTGCCCTGCCTCACCCTGTCTCACCCTGCCCTGCCTCACCCTGTCTCACCCTGCCCTGCCTCACCTTGTCTCACCCTACCCTGCCTCACCCTGTCTCACCCTGCCCTGCCTCACCCTGTCTCACCCTGCCCTGCCTCACCCTGTCTCACCCTGCCCTGCCTCACCCTGTCTCACCCTACCCTGCCTCACCCTGTCTCACCCTGCCCTGCCTCACCCTGTCTCACCCTGCCCTGCCTCACCCTGTCTCACCCTGCCCTGCCTCACCCTGTCTCACCCTGCCCTGCCTCACCCTGTCTCACCCTGCCCTGCCTCACCTTGTCTCACCCTACCCTGCCTCACCCTGTCTCACCCTGCCCTGCCTCACCCTGTCTCACCCTGCCCTGCCTCACCCTGTCTCACCCTGCCCTGCCTCACCCTGTCTCACCCTGCCCTGCCTCACCCTGTCTCACCCTGCCCTGCCTCACCTTGTCTCACCCTACCCTGCCTCACCCTGTCTCACCCTGCCCTGCCTCACCTTGTCTCACCCTGCCCTGCCTCACCCTGTCTCATCCTACCCTGCCTCACCTTGTCTCACCCTACCCTGCCTCACCCTGTCTCACCCTACCCTGCCTCACCCTGTCTCATCCTACCCTGCCTCACCCTGTCTCACAGCCTCAGTTTGACACTGAATACATAAGCACATTACCAACCTCTGCCACTGCTTTCAAATCCAACCAGCAACTCTTGACAAAAAAGAGAAATAATAACATAATTAAGAAACCCTATTTATACTTTCTGAGACAGTATGTAGGTGAAATAAGGTAGGGTGCACAGGCCTATGGGCCATGGTCAAAACAAGTACACTATATAGTGAGAAGGGTGCAATTTGGGACTGAATCATTAGTCCTCTACTATATGCCATAATCAGGTTGTATCAATGAGGAACATCATAGAAGGACATAGTGTGATCAAAGTGACAGTATCCATCTGACATAAAGGCGTTATGGACAGGATTCGCTCAAAGAACAAAACATAATCATTAAGGTTACATTGTAATTACTGACATATGCTAAATATACACATTTACACCGCAAAGCAAAGGCAAACTCAAAGCAAATAAATCAAAGAACAATTACCAATAGAGAAACGCCACCTGAGACATACGTAAGAATAAATGCAACGCATTCTCAAATAACGATAGATACAACTCAGATTTTTTCCACTGTACTGTACAAAACATGCCTATATCAGCAGCGGACCATGAGAGCATGACTGTGATTCTTCATTAAACCTATAATTAATTATTTTCTATTCAATATGGAAATATTACACTAGTGGAACTGCCGCTTAAGAGTCTTTCCATTCTCCACAGGAGGGCTTAGAGGAAACTAGGTTGCAGTGACAATACATCAATAGTAAATCAACCAAACGAATCCTTGGAGAAAGTGGATCATTATTCATCGTTAACTGTACTCAGATGAATGAATTAGAATTAATGATGGCGCTTGAAGTCACATGCCTGTCAGGCTTTCTGCTCCTTTTAAAAGTGGTGGTACGTCTCAAATGGCACCCTATTCCCTATGTAGTGCACTACTTTTGAGGGCTCTGGTCATAAGTAGTGCACTATATAGGGAATAGGGTGCCATTTGGGAAATAGCCCCAGGCCTGCTAATAGATGTCTTAAATCAGCTAAGGTATGGGATGGTGATGGGGCCTAGCGTACCTCCATCTGCTTCCCTCAGAAGCCCCTAGGTCCCCTAAGAACAGTGGCTGTGGGCCCTGCATGTGGTGCCAAGAATAGGTTACAACTCCTCCTCACTTCTCTTCTGGTGGAGCCTAACCCTAACCCTAACCCTAACCCTAAACCTAAACCTAAACCTAAACCTAACCCTAGTCCTAACCCTAACCCTAACCCTAACCCTAAACCTAACCCTAACCCTAACCCTAACCCTAACCCTAGTAGGTTACACCTCCTCCTCACTTATCTTCTGGTGGAGCCTAACCCTAACCCTAACCCTAAACCTAACCCTAAACCTAACCCTAACCCTAACCCTAGTAGGTTACACCTCCTCCTCACTTATCTCTGATCTCTGGTGGAAACAGAGACAAATATTTGAACTGCCAACTATTAACTATTAACTATTAACTGCTAACTATTAACTATTAACTATTAACTGCTAACTCTTAACTATTAACTATTACCTGCTAACTATTAACTATTAACTGCTAACTATAAACTATAAATTATAAACTATAAACTATAAACTGCTAACTATTAACTATTAACTGCTAACTATTAACTATTACCTGCTAACTACTAACTATTAACTATGAACTATTAACTATTAACTGCTAACTGCTAACTGCTAACTGCTAACTGCTAACTGCTAACTATTAACTCTTAACTATTAACTATTACCTGCTAACGATTAACTATGACCTATTAACTGCTAACTATGAACTATAAACTATAAACTATAAACAGTTAACTATTAACTATTAACTGCTAACTATTAACTATTAACTATTAACTATTAACTGCTAACTGCTAACTGCTAACTATTAACTATTAACTATTAACTGCTAACTATTAACTATTACCTGCTAACTGTTAACTGCTAACTATTAACTATTAACTATTACCATGAAGGTAACCTTTTCTCTTCCTGTTCTCTCTCTATCTCTCCTTCCCTCATTCTCTCTCTCTCCTTCCCTCATTCTCTCTCTCTCTCCTTCCCTCATTCTCCCTCTCTCTCCTTCCCTCATTCTCTCTCTCTCTCCATCCCTCATTCTCTCTCTCTCTCTCTCCTTCCCTCATTCTCTCTCTCTCTCCTTCCCTCATTCTCCCTCTCTCTCCTTCCCTCATTCTCTCTCTCTCTCCTTCCCTCATTCTCTCTCTCTCTCCTTCCCTCACTCTCTCTCTCTCTCCTTCCCTCATTCTCTCTCTCTCCTTCCCTCATTCTCTCTCTCTCCTTCCCTCATTCTCCCTCTCTCTCCTTCCCTCATTCTCTCTCTCTCTCCTTCCCTCATTCTCTCTCTCTCTCCATCCCTCATTCTCTCTCTCTCTCTCTCCTTCCCTCATTCTCTCTCTCTCTCCTTCCCTCATTCTCCCTCTCTCTCCTTCCCTCATTCTCTCTCTCTCTCCTTCCCTCATTCTCTCTCTCTCTCCTTCCCTCATTCTCTCTCTCTCCTTCCCTCATTCTCTCTCTCTCTCCTTCCCTCATTCTCTCTCTCTCTCCTTCCCTCATTCTCTCTCTCTCTCCTTTCCTCATTCTCTCTCTCTCCTTCCCTCATTCTCTCTCTCTCTCCTTCCCTCATTCTCTCTCTCTCCTTCCCTCATTCTCTCTCTCTCTCTCTCCTTCCCTCATTCTCTCTCTCTCTCCTTCCCTCATTCTCTCTCTCTCCTTCCCTCATTCTCTCTCTCTCTCTCTCCTTCCCTCATTCTCTCTCTCTCCTTCCCTCATTCTCTCTCTCTCTCTCCTTCCCTCATTCTCTCTCTCGCTCCTTCCCTCCACTGAGCATTTCCATATTATCTTAAGATCATCTCCAGATAAAGAGTGGTTCAGTGCCTCTCTGTGCACCACTCAACAGCTCTTACTAATAGACAATGGATTGGACATTTTACCATGAGTAAAGTTTTTATAAGCATTTTCCGCTAAAAAATATATATAATTAAGGTTGGTTGTGTCCCAAATGGTACCATATTCCCTTTATAGTGCACTACTTTTGACCAGAGCCCATAGGACAGCCGTTCTTTATCCTACTCATCCACTTCTCAAGGCCATGTATCTGAACATGGTCTGGATCTACGAAGACTGATGATAATGATAATGTGGAACTTTATCCCTGCTGTTGAAGTTTGCAATGACGGCTTCAGTATACAAGGTCTTCGTACCGTTTGGCCTCGATGAGACTAGAGGGCATGAAGAGCCAGACTGTGTAAATCAAACACACCCAGCGCCAATATGAAACTATCACAAGGGAAAATTCCACCTTGGCAATAACAAATGGAAGAGTAGCTCAACCGAGCTCCTCGCTCTCACAATGAAACAATCACTCACAAAGACAAGGGGAAAAGAGGGAACACTTATACACATACTAATTAAGGGAATGAGCACCAGGTGTGTGTGATTGACAAGACAAGACATGACAAGTGGAGTAATGAGAATGGGATCGTAGTAGCTAGTAAGCCGGTGACGACGAACACCGAAACCTGCCCGAACAAGGAGGGGAGGCAGCCTCGGCGGAAGTCGTGACAGTACCCCCCCCCCCCCCCCCCCCCACCTTGACGCGCGGCTCCAGCAGTGCGCCGACCCCGGCCTCGGGGACGGCCAGGAGGACGCAGAGCAGGGAGGGTTGGATGGCGACGGTGGAAATCCCTCAACAGGGAGGGATCGAGGATGTCCCGCCTTGGGACCCAGCACCGTTCCTCCGGACCGTATCCCTCCCACTCCACGAGATACTGAAGGCCCCCCACCCGATGCCTCGAATCCAGTATGGAACAGACCAAGTACGCCGGGGCCCCCTCGATGTCCAGAGGAGTTGAAGGAACCTCCCGCACCTCAGACTCCTGGAGCGGACCAGCTACCACCAGCCTGAGGAGAGACACATGAAACGAGGGGTTAATACGGAAATCAGGGGGGAGTAACAACCTGTATGTCACCTCGTTTATTCTCCTCAGGACTTTAAACGGCCCTACAAACCGCGGGCTCAGCAACCGGCAGGGCAGGTGGAGGGGCAGATTCCTGGTCGAAACCAGACCCGATCCCCCGGTACGAACATCGAGGCCTCCCTGCGGTGGCGGTCAGCGTTGGCCTTCTGACGACGCACAGCGCACTGGAGGCGACCGTGGGCAGCATCCAAAGTCTCCTCTGCGTGCCGAAACCAGTCATCCACCGCAGGAGCCTCGGTCTGGCTCTGGTGCCACGTTGCCAGGACCGGTTGGTAACCCATAACATATTGGAAGGGTGTTAGGTTAGTGGAGGAGTGGCGGAGAGAGTTCTGAGCGTATTCTGCCCATGGCAGGAACACCAACCACTCCCCCGGCCGGTCCTGACAATAGGTCCGCAGGAACCTACCCACATCATGATTCACCCTTTCCACCTGCCCATTACTCTTGGGATGAAATCCAGAGGTCAGGCTGACCGAGACCCCCAGACGTTCCATGAACACCTTCTAGACGTAAACTGGGGACCTCGGTCGGACACTATATCCTCTGGTACCCCATAGTGCCGGAAGACGTGAGTAAACAGAGCCTCTGTAGTTTGTAGGGGACGTGGGGAGACCGGGCAGAGGAAGGAGGCGGCAGGACTTTGAAAAGCGATCCACAATGACCAGGATAGTGGTGTTACCTTGGGAGAGGGGAAGATCAGTAAGAAAATCAATACTAAGGTGAGACCATGGTCATTGTGGAACTGGTAAAGGTTGTAGCTTACCCACTGGGAGGTGCCTAGGTGCCTTACTCTGGGCGCACACTGAGCAGGAGGAAACATACACCCTCACGTCCTTAGCCAAGGTAGGCCACCAGTACTTCTCGGTCAGGCAGCGCATTGTACAACCGATAACTGGATGACCAGAGGAGGGTGTCGTGTGTGCCCAGTAGATCAGACGATCACGGATAAGTGCAGGCACGTACTGCAGCCCAGCTGGACACTGCGGTGGAGATGGATCTGTGCGTAATGCCTGCGCTATATCTGCGTCCATCGCCCATACTACCGGCGCCACAATGCATGAGGTCGGGAGTATGGGGGTGTTGTCTCTGGGCCTATCCTCTGTGTCATACAGCCGAGACAGTGCGTCTGCCTTCACGTTCTTCGTACCCGGAATGTATGAGAGCATGAAATCAAACTGGGTGAAGAAGAGGGTCCACCTGGCCTGGCGAGGATTCAGCCTCCTCGCTGCCCAAATGTACTCCAGGTTAGGGTGTTTTGCCCCTTCGAGCCAATGCCTCCACACCGTCAAAGCTCGGACAACAGCCAGCAGCTCCCGATCACCAACGCCGTAGTTCTGCTCCGCCGAGCTGAGCTTCTTCGAAAAGAAGGCACGGGCGGAGCTTGGGTGGCATGCCCGAGCGTTGGGATAAGACAGCGCCTATCCCTACCTCGGACACATCCACCTCCACTACGAACGGTAGTGAGGAATCGGGGTGAGCCAGTACCGGGGCTGAGGTGAACAGACCCCGCTATCTACTGAAGTCCAAATCAGCCTCAGCAGATCAACGGAGCCGGGACGGACCTCCCTTCAACAAGGAGGTAATGGGAGCTGCGACCTTGCCAAAGCCCCGGATAAACCTCCGATAGTAGTTGGCAAAGCCAAGGAAGCGCTGCACCTCCTTAACCGTGGTTAGAGTCGGCCAATTACGCACGGCTGAAATGCGATCTCCCTCCATCTCCACACCTGTGGTAGTAATGTGGTATCCGAGGAAGGAGATTGACTGCTGGAAGAACTCACACTTCTCTGCCCGCCCGAAAAAGGAGGGGAGGCAGCCTCGGCGGAAGTTGTGACACAGACAACATTCAGAAACCAATTAATCACAAGAAAACTTCACACAAAAAACGAAAACTCTCTGAAATAATAAACTATAGCTATCTGAAATAATAACCTATAACTATCTGAAATAATAAACTATAATATTCTGAAATGATCATATATAACTATCTGAAATAATAAACTATAGCTATCTGAAAGAAAAAGTAACCTATTGTGTAACTTATTGTATAATTCAAATATGTCCCAAATACTACACGTCACTCAAATACAGTGCATTCTGAAAGTATTCAGAACCCTTCCCTTTTTCCACATTTTGTTACGTTACAGCCTTATTCCAAAATGGATTAAATATATATTTCTCATCAATCTACACACAATACCCAATAATGACAAAGCAAAAATATGCTATATATTCAAAATAAAAACAGAAATACCTTATTTACATAAGTATTCACACCCTTTGCTATGAGACTCGAAATTGAGCTCAGGTGAATCCTGTTTCCATTGATCATCCTTGATATGTTTCTACAACTTGATTGGAGTCCACCTGTGGTAAATTCAATTGATTGGACATGATTTGGAAAGGCACACACCTGCCTACAGTATATAAGGTCCCACCGTTGGCAGTGCATGTCAGAGCAAAAACCAAGCCATGAGGTTGAAGGAATTGTCTGTAGAGCTCCAAGACAGGATTGTGTTGAGGCACAGATCTGGGGAAGTGTAACAAAAAAATTCTAAAGGTCCCCAAGAACAAAGTGGAATCCATAATTCTTAAATGGAAGAAGATTGGAACCACCAAGACTCTTCCTAGAGCTGGCTGCCCGGCCAAACTGAGCAATCGGGGGAGAAGGGCCTTGGTCAGGGAGGTGACCAAGAACCCGATGGTCACTCTGACAGAGCTCTAGAGTTCCTCTGTGGAGATGGGAGAACCTTCCAGAAGGACAACCATCTCTGCAGCACTCCACCAATCAGGCCTTTATCGTAGAATAGCCATGACAGCCTACTTGGAGTTAGCCAAAAGGCATCTAAAGACTCTCAGACCATGAGAAACAAGATTCTCTGGTCTGATGAAACCAAGATGGAACTCTTTGCCCTTGAACGCCAAGCGTCATGTCTGGAGGAAACCTGGCACAATCTCTACGGAGAAGGTTGGTGGTGGCAGCATCATGCTGTGGGGATGTTTTTCAGCGGCAGGGACTGGGAGACTAGTCAGGATCAAGGCAAAGACGAACGGAGCAAAGTACAGAGAGATCGTTGATGAAAACCTGCTCCAGAGCGCTCAGGGCCTCAGACTGGGGCGAAGGTTCACCTTCCAACAGGACAATGACCCTAATCACACAGCCAAGAAAACTCTTTGGGACAAGTCTCTGAATGTCCTTGAGTGGCCCAGCCAGAGCCCGGACTTGAACCCGATCAAACATCTCTGGAGAGACCTGAAAATAGCTGTGCAGCAACGCTCCCCATCCAACCTGACAGAGCTTGAGAGGATCTGCAGAGAAGAACGGGAGAAACTCCCCAAATACAGATGTGCCAAGCTTGTAGCGTCATACTCAAGAAGACTCGATGCTGTAATCGCTGCCAAAGGTGCTTCAACAAAGTACTGAGTAAAGGGTTGTGACATGTCAGTTAATTTTATTTTATATACATTTGCAAAAGTTTATTAAAAAAAAAAATTGCTTCGTCATTATGGGGTATTGTGTGTAGAATGATGAGGAAAAAAACTATTAAATCAATTATGGAATAAGTCTCTAACCTAACGAAATGTGGATAAGTCAAGAGGTCTGAATACTTTCCGAAGGCACTGTATGTCCCAAATACAGTACTTCACCTGACTCCAGAGATGTAACTTCTAAAGGAAAGGTAGCATTTAGAGGAGACATTATTACAAAACATTGAATGAGACTTAAGAGTTCCAACCACTCAGTTGACAGATGACAGAAATCCAATCCCCTCTTGCATCATTTAACCAAATTACTCTTAACATAAACTCCCTCCTCGAGGTCAAGAGAGACTTGAGGCGGAAGCTGATGATCTATTAAAACCAGCTCTCTCTCATGGCCGTAGGGAGCTGATACGCTGCGTGCAAAACAGACATGTAAAAACTCCATTAACGGGCATTAGCGTGTGGAACGCTGCCTAATCAAGCAGAGCTGCAGGGGACCCTTTAGTTACATTCCAAATGGATCCCTATTCCCTAACAATAATATGCCATTTAGCAGACGCTTTTATCCAAAGTCACTTACAGTCACGCGTGCATGCATTTTTGTGTATGGGTGGTCCCGGGTATCGAACCCACTACCCTGGCGTTACAAGCGCCACGCTCTACCAGCTGAGCCACAGAGGACCACACCCTTTAGTTACGTCCCAAACAGAACCCTATTCCCTACATAGACCTATAGGGTCTGGTCAAAAGTAGTGCCGTTTGGAAGTGGGTGAGAAACAAGAGGAGGACGGAAGCTAGCTGTCCTCCGGCTACACCATGGTGCTACCCTACAGAGTGCTGTTAAGTCTACTGTAGACCTTCATTGCAAAACAGTGTGTTTTCATCAATTATTTGGTGACGTGAATTTATTTAGTATAGTCTAAAAAGGATAACTTTTTTAATGTTTTACTATTTTTATTTTTATGAAATTCAATGAGGAGGATGGTCCTCCCCTTCCTCCTCTGAGGAGCCTCCACTGATATATACTGTATATATATATATACAGTTGAAGTCGGAAGTTTACATACAATTAAGAGTCATACAATTTTTCAACCACTCCACAAATGTATTGTTAACAAACTATAGTTTTGGCAAGTCGGTTAGGACATCTACTTTGTGCATGACACATTTTTTTTCCTAAAATTATTTACAGACTGTATCACAATTCCAGTGGGTCAGAAGTTTACATACACTAAGTTGACGGTGCCTTTAAACAGCTTGGAAAATTCCAGAAAATAAAGTCATGGCTTTAGAAGCTTCTGATTGACATCATTTGAGTCAAATGGAGGTATACCTGTGGATGTATTCAAGGCCTACCTTCAAACTCAGTGCCTCTTTGCTTGACATCATGGGAAAATCTAAAGAAATCAGCCAAGACCTCAGAAAATTTTTTGTAGACGTCCACAAGTCTGGTTCATCCTTGGGAGCAATTTCCAAAGGCCTGAAGGTACCACATTCATCTGTACAAACAATAGTACGCAAGTATAAACATCATCAACCACGCAGCCGTCATACCGCTCAGGAAGGAGACAGGTTCTGTCTCCTAGAGATGAACGTACTTTAGTGCGAAAAGTGCAAATCAATCCCAGAACAACAGCAAAGGACGTTCTGAAGATGCTGGACGAAACAGGTATAAAAGTACCTATATCCACAGTAAAACAAGTCCTATATCGACATAACCTGAAAGGCCGCTCAGCAAGGAAGAAGCCACTGCTCCAAAACTGCCATAAAAAAAGCCAGACTACGGTTTGCAACTGCACATGGGGACAAAGATTGTACTTTTTGGAGAAATGTCCTCTGGTCTGATTAAACAAAAATAGAACTGTTTGGCCATAATGACCATTGTTATTTTTGGAGGAAAGAGGGGAATGCTTGCAAGCCGAAGAACCCCATCCCAACCGTGAAGCACAGGGGTGGCAGCATCATGATGTGGGGGTGCTTTGCTGCAGGAGGGACAGGTGCACTTCACAAAATAGATGACATCATGAGGAAGGAAAAATATGTGGATATATTGAAGCAACATCTCAAGACATCAGTCAGGAAAGTTAAAGCTTGGTCGCAAATGGGTCTTCCAAATGGACAATGACCCCAAGCATACTTCCAAAGTTGTGGAAAAATGGCTTAAGGACAACAAAGTCAAGGTATTGGAGTGGCCATCACAAAGCACTGACCTCAATCCTATAGAACATTTGTGGGCAGAACTGAAAAAAGCGTGTGTGAGCAAGGAGGCCTACAAACCTGACTCAGTTACAACAGCTCTGTCAGGAGGAATGAGACAAAATGCTTGTGGAAGGCTACCCAAAACGTTTGACCCAAGTTAAACAATTTAAAGGCAATGCTACCAAATACTAATTGAGTGTATGTAAACTTCTGACCCACTGGGAATGTGATGAAAGAAATACAAGCAGAAATAAATCTTTCTCTCTATTATTATTCAGACATTTCACATTCTTAAAATAAAGTGGTGATCCTAACTGACCTAAAACAGGGAATTTTTACTAGGATTAAATGTCAGGAATTGTGAAAGACTGAGTTTAAATGTATTTGGCTAAGGTGTATGTAAACTTCCAACTTCAACTGTATATTTGACAGTACCAGTCAAAGGTTTGGACACACCTACTCATTCAATGGTTTTTCTTAATTTTTTTGCTATTTTCTACATTGTAGAATAAGAGTGAAGACATTCAAACTATCATTTAGTAACCAAAAAACAAGGTGTGCCTTGTTAAAAGTTAATTTGTGGAATTTCTTTCCTTCTTAATGCGTTTGAGCAAATTAGTTGTGTTTTGACAAGGTGGGGGCGGTATACAGAAGATTTGGTAAAATACCCTATTATGTCAAGAACAGCTGAAATAAGCAAAGAGAAACGATGATAGTCCATCATTACTTTAAGAAATTAACGTCAGTCAATCCGGAAAATGTCAAGAACTTTGAAAGTTTCTTCAAGTGCAGTCGCAAAAACCATCAAGCGCTATGATGAAACTGGCTCTCATGAGGACCGCCACAGGAATGGAAGACCCAGAGTTACCTCTGCTGCAGAGGATAAGTTCATTAGAGTTACCAGCCTCAGAAAATGCAGCCCAAAAAGATGCTTCACAGAGTTCAAGTAACAGACACATCTCAACATCAACTGTTCAGAGGAGACTGCGTGAATCAGGCCTTCATGGTCGAATTGCTGTAAAGAAACCACCCACTAAAGGACACCAATAAAAAAGAAGAGACTTGCTTGGGCCAAGAAACACGAGCAATGGACATTAGACTGGTGGAAATCTGTCTGATGTGTTCAAATCTGAGATTTTTTGTTCCAACCGACGTGTCTTTGTGAGATGCAAAGTAGGTGAATGGATGATCTCCACATAATAATAAGATGCCATTTAACAGACGCTTTTATCCAAAGCGACTTACAGTCATGCGTGCATACATTTTTGTGTATGGGTGGTGCCGGGGATCGAACCCACTACCTTGGCGTTACAAGCGCCGTGCACTACCAGCTGAGCTACAGAGGACCACAGGTTCCCATGGTTCCCACCATGAAGCATGGAGGAGGAGGTGTGATGGTGTGTATCGCCTTCTGCAGCGATATACCATCCCATCTTGTTTGCGCTTAGTGTGACTATCATTTGTTTTTCAACAGGACAATGACCCAACACACCTCCAGGCCGTGTAAGGGCTATTTGACCAAGAAGGAGAGTGATGGAGTGATGCATCAGATGACCTGGCCTCCACAATCACCCAAACTCAACCCAATTGAGATGGTTTGGGATGAGTTGGACCGCAGAGTGAAGGGAAAAGCAGCCAACAACTGCTCAGCATATGTGGGAACTCCTTCAAGACTGTTGGAAAAGCATTCAAGATGATGCTGGTTGAGATAATGCCAAGAGTGTGCAAAGCTGTCATCAAGACAAAGGGTGGCTATTTGAAGAATCTCAAATATAAAATATATTTTGATTTGTTTAACACTTTTTTGGTTACTACATGATTCCATGTGTTATTTCATAGTTTTGATGTCTTCTCTATTATTCTACAATATAAAAAATAGTAAAAATAAAAAATTAACAAAATAAAGAAAAGACCACGTTTTTAAGATGAAAAATTTCACATAAAAATAATAATAAATACAAATGTTGTGGAAATTTTCACATGGTGCTGTCTCCTCTGGTATTCGGACAAATTGAATTTCACATGTAAAACATTTTCTTCACACGTTTATTTTTTCTCGACTTCTAGCTACATCTCCCATCCAGGGACTGACCCTGCTTAGCTTGAGGCAAATCAGCAGTGAGTTGCAGGGTGCTATGTTGCTGGAATGAATGTGACAAAACTTGCAACTGGAAAAAAGGCAGCGAAAGCAAAGGCCACAGTAACATAACCAGAGAGAGGGAAAATTGCAAGAAAGAGTGAGGAGTTTTATTTAATGGCATCATCATCCAAAAATGCTTAGCTGAAAAATATTTTTGGCCATTATTTACATTAATTTCTTCTCGCATTTCGAAATTATTTCCTTCCAATATTTTGTTTTTTGTTTTCAATACTAAGAATTTTGTTCTCGACTTCAGAACTGTTGCTTGATATTAATGGCACAGTTAAAGTAACTCAAACACTACAGGATTGCACCATATAATAACACTGTTACTCTATTAAAAGGTATTTAAAGTGGCAATCCTCAATTGAAACATAAACAAAGGGTTCTCCCTGCCACCGGTTCTGTACTAAACTGAGGGATGGGGTTGGAAAAATGCAACCACTCTCAAAATCCATAGCCTACGCTACGGATGCAAGGACTGACCATCCATGATATACATTTACATTTTAGTCATTTAGCAGACGCTCTTATCCAGAGCGACTTAAAGTTAGTGAGTGCATACATTTTCATACTGGCAAACATTGGCGTTTAACAGGCTTATATGTTGGGTTTTGATGCGGTACCACAGTTGAATTAAAGCTCATGAGGAATTTGTAAGTTATATTCTTCAAGAATCAATGGGTACATATAATTCAAAAATGGATGTAGCAACTAAGGATTGCCACTTTTAAAAGGCAGTGACCTTCATACAGCAGAACTATGTCGCCATTTAAATGTGATCCATCTGTTAATTTAAGCTTAACTTGTGAAAACAGCTATGTGATTTTCACATGTGAAACCGTCCGCTCAAGAGGGAAGAAACTGACATGTGACTACAGTAACTAGTTAAATCACTTCCAAACATGTCGTAAAAAAAAAATAATAATATCTATTGTTTCTTCATGATTAACCAAAACTGTTATTCTCTACATTTAAATGACTACAGCTGTCTGTAACATGACCTCAAGAGAGCAGGCTGGTCTGTAAACCTCTGTGGGCTAAAGATTAGGGAATAAATACATCCTCTTTTATAGATCAACCAGAAAAAAGCCCATTCCCAAGCTGAGCACCAGCATCCTTACACAAGTGATAGGCCTAGTTGAGCACCAGCCTCACCAACCTGACACAGGGGAGAGGAGTCAGCACCAGCCTCACCAACCTGAAACTGGGGAGAGGAGTCAGCACCAGCCTGATACAGGGGACAGGAGACGGCACCAGCCTCACCAACCTGACACAGGGGAGAGGAGACGGCACCAGCCTCACCAACCTGACACAGGGGACAGGAAACAGAACCAACCTGATACAGGGGACAGGAGACAGAACCAGCCTCACCAGCCTGATACAGGGGACAGGAGACGGCACCAGCCTCACCAACCTGACACAGGGGAGAGGAGACAGAACCAGCCTCACCAACCTGACACAGGGGAGAGGAGACAGAACCAGCCTCACCAGCCTGATACAGGGGACAGGAGACGGCACCAGCCTCACCAACCTGACACAGGGGAGAGGAGACGGCACCAACCTGACACAGGGGACAGGAGACGTCATAACAGTTGATATGCTGCTGTTGATGGGATCAGGTCATGGCTGCTCTGCTTCTTGAATAAGGTATTTTAATTATCTCTCCCAGCGTTTGTTTACAGTTTGATTGCCTGTGTGGGACACGGTGCATGGCTGAACTCATAAAGTAATAACTGCCAGTATTAACTGAATGTAGCGGCATCGAGGGTGTGGGTAGGGAAATTCAGTCTAGGGATTAAAATTCAGTCTAGGGACCAAGAAGGCAAGACAGACATGCTGAAGGTTTGTGGCATATTAAATAAATAAAGAGAGTTGTGATCACAGAGAAAGAATGTTGACTGAAAAGATCAAAGATGCTTCTGCTGGAAAGCTATGCAAATATATTTTGCCCTATAAAAAAGGAGGTCTACTTCATGATTTAGTTTGCGTTCATAAACAAGCAGTCTTTCCTTGCTAGAACAAACTACCTGTGCTCCAATCAGTAGAAGAATCTGTGACATTGCATCAACACTCCTTCTGTATTTTGGTATTTTATTAGGATCCCCATTAACTGTGGCAAAAGCAGCAGCTACTCTTCCTGGGGTCCACACAAAACATGAAACATGGCATAATACAGAACACTAATGGAGAAGAACAGCTCAAGGACAGAACTGCACACAGCACTACCAAAGTCACACGTAGCCTACATATCAGTACATATACACAAAAATATCTAGGTCCAATAGGGGAGAGAAGTTGTGCCGTGAGGTCTTGCTTTTCTAAACCAGGTTTGCTGTTCACTTGAGCAATCTGAGATGGAAGGGAGTTCCATACAATCATGGCTCTATATAATACTGCACGTTTTCTTGAATTTTATTCTGGATTTGGGGACTTTGAAAAGACCCCTGGTGGCATGTCTGGTGGGGTAAGTGTGTGTGTGTCGGAGCTGTGTGTAAGTTGACTACGCAAACAATTTTGAATTTTCAACACATTAATGTTTCCTATAAAAACAAGAAGAGATGCAGTCAGTCAGTATGTCCTTTATTTTTATCCAAGAGAGACAAAAATAATGCATAGTATTGATATTAGCCCTCTGATTACAGTCAGAGCAAGACGTGCTGCTCTGTTCTGGGCCAGCTGCAGCATAACTAGGTATTTCTTTGTAGCACCTGACCATATGACTGGGCAGTGTGGTGTCAAAAAAGCAGAACATCTCTTTATCATGGACAGACCTCTCCCCATCTTTACGACCATTGAATCTATATGTTTTGACCATGACAGTTTACAATCCAAGGTAACACGTAGTAATTTAGTCTCCTCAACTTGTTCAACAGCCACACCATTAATTACCAGATTCAGCTGAGGTCTAGAACTTAGGGAATGATTTGTACCAAATACAATGCTCTTAGTTTTATAGATGTTCAGGACCAGTTTATTACTGGTCACTTCAAAGTCTCTCATGTTTCCTGTTTCCTGAACATAGGCTATGCAGTGCCGTAGCCGTGGTAATTATTAAGTAGAACTAGAGGATATGAACCTGGTTTCTTCAGGTACACATCTTTCCTGTTTCTACATACAGTCTGGGTTGTTCCATGATATCGTGTGGTGACCAAGTGTCCAATGTCTCATTGGTTAATTTATTTCTGGTCTCTTATCCATATCTGCTGGTCATATTTTAGTTTTTTTATCTGGCTCCTATTTGCAAGGCTGTTGTCCTTATCTGGCTCAAGGGACCATGAAATGAGCGACAGAGAGGGTTTTAGTTAGAAAAAAAAGGGTTCCAAAAGGGTTCTTCGGCTGTCCCCATAGGAGAACCCGTTTTGGTTCCAGGTAGAACCCTCTGTGTAAAGGGTTCTACATTGAACCCAAAAGGGTTCTACCTGGAACCAAAAAGGGTTATTCAAAAATATATCCTACGGGGACAGCCGAAGAACCCTTTTAGGTTCTAGATTGCACCTTTTTTTTCTAAGACTGTACAATCTGTGGTATAATCATTCACATGAATAATCATTGTTTGATATGCATCCGGGTTTGAAAATGACAAGGACATTTTTATAACATTTCCTTATAATGAGTAACAACAGCCATTATACTTTGACCTCTGTAGTATTATAGGAAGTGTTGAACCTAAAATAGGACAATTTTAATAGCATGCATTCATGATGGATTACACAATATTATATCAGAGAAATGCCACGCTCGTATAAAATGCAGGTTTTGGTTCTTCTCTGAACTGTAATGTGATTTGTTTACACGTCTCTCTGGGTCAGGGAGAAGAGGAGAGGTGTTCTAGCAGTTAAAATCCATCCTGTGTAGCCTAACATCACAGTTGAGTGATAATTTTATGTGAATGGGTTTTCAAGTGCTTTCCCTTGTTCCTACAGCCTGTTAAACGCGACCTGCTGTGCGGTCGACTGAGCCGATAACTAAGGAGTGTGTCATTACAGACCGCTTTAGAAGGGGTGTGAACGAACATTCTCTAAGATTTACTGATCATGAACACACAGAACGCTCTTGTCAAGATTACCGACCATGAACACACAGAACGCTCTTGTCAAGATTACCGACCATGAACACACAGAACGCTCTTGTCAAGATTACCGACCATGAACACACAGAACGCTCTTGTCAAGATTACTGACCATGAACACACAGAACGCTCTTGTCAAGATTTACGGACCATGAACACACAGAACGCTCTTGTCAAGATTTACGGACCATGAACACACAGAACGCTCTTGTCAAGATTTACTGATCATGAACACACAGAACGCTCTTGTCAAGATTTACTGATCATGAACACACAGAACGCTCTTGTCAAGATTTACTGATCATGAACACACAGAACGCTCTTGTCAAGATTTACTGATCATGAACACACAGAACGATCTTGTCAAGATTTACTGACCGTGAACACACAGAACGCTCTTGTCAAGATTTACTGATCATGAACACACAGAACGCTCTTGTCAAGATTTACTGACCGTGAACACACAGAACGCTCTTGTCAAGATTTACTGACCGTGAACACACAGAACGCTCTTGTCAAGATTTACTGACCGTGAACACACAGAACGCTCTTGTCAAGATTTACTGACCGTGAACACACAGAACGCTCTTGTCAAGATTTACTGACCGTGAACACACAGAACGCTCTTGTCAAGATTACCGACCATGAACACACAGAACGCTCTTGTCAAGATTACCGACCATGAACACACAGAACGCTCTTGTCAAGATTACCGACCATGAACACACAGAACGCTCTTGTCAAGATTTACGGACCATGAACACACAGAACGCTCTTGTCAAGATTTACGGACCATGAACACACAGAACGCTCTTGTCAAGATTTACTGATCATGAACACACAGAACGCTCTTGTCAAGATTTACTGACCGTGAACACACAGAACGCTCTTGTCAAGATTTACTGACCGTGAACACACAGAACGCTCTTGTCAAGATTACCGACCATGAACACACAGAACGCTCTTGTCAAGATTACCGACCATGAACACACAGAACGCTCTTGTCAAGATTACCGACCATGAACACACAGAACGCTCTTGTCAAGATTTACGGACCATGAACACACAGAACGCTCTTGTCAAGATTTACGGACCATGAACACACAGAACGCTCTTGTCAAGATTTACTGATCATGAACACACAGAACGCTCTTGTCAAGATTTACTGATCATGAACACACAGAACGCTCTTGTCAAGATTTACTGATCATGAACACACAGAACGCTCTTGTCAAGATTTACTGATCATGAACACACAGAACGCTCTTGTCAAGATTTACTGATCATGAACACACAGAACGCTCTTGTCAAGATTTACTGACCGTGAACACACAGAACGCTCTTGTCAAGATTTACTGACCGTGAACACACAGAACGCTCTTGTCAAGATTTACTGACCGTGAACACACAGAACGCTCTTGTCAAGATTTACTGACCGTGAACACACAGAACGCTCTTGTCAAGATTACCGACCATGAACACACAGAACGCTCTTGTCAAGATTACCGACCATGAACACACAGAACGCTCTTGTCAAGATTACCGACCATGAACACACAGAACGCTCTTGTCAAGATTTACGGACCATGAACACACAGAACGCTCTTGTCAAGATTTACGGACCATGAACACACAGAACGCTCTTGTCAAGATTTACTGATCATGAACACACAGAACGCTCTTGTCAAGATTTACTGATCATGAACACACAGAACGCTCTTGTCAAGATTTACTGATCATGAACACACAGAACGCTCTTGTCAAGATTTACTGATCGTGAACACACAGAACGCTCTTGTCAAGATTTACTGACCGTGAACACACAGAACGCTCTTGTCAAGATTTACTGACCGTGAACACACAGAACGCTCTTGTCAAGATTTACTGATCGTGAACACACAGAACGCTCTTGTCAAGATTTACTGACCGTGAACACACAGAACGCTCTTGTCAAGATTTACTGACCGCGAACACACAGAACGCTCTTGTCAAGATTTACTGACCGTGAACACACAGAACGCTCTTGTCAAGATTTACTGACCGTGAACACACAGAACGCTCTTGTCAAGATTTACTGACCATGAACACACAGAACGCTCTTGTCAAGATTTACTGATCGTGAACACACAGAACGCTCTTGACAAGATTTACTGACCGTGAACACACAGAACGCTCTTGTCAAGATTTACTGACCGTGAACACACAGAACGCTCTTGTCAAGATTTACTGACCGTGAACACACAGAACGCTCTTGTCAAGATTTACTGACCGTGAACACACAGAACGCTCTTGTCAAGATTTACTGACCGTGAACACACAGAACGCTCTTGTCAAGATTTACTGACCGTGAACACACAGAACGCTCTTGTCAAGATTTACTGATCGTGAACACACAGAACGCTCTTGTCAAGATTTACTGACCGTGAACACACAGAACGCTCTTGTCAAGATTTACTGACCGTGAACACACAGAACGCTCTTGTCAAGATTTACTGATCGTGAACACACAGAACGCTCTTGACAAGATTTACTGACCGTGAAAACACAGAACGCTCTTGTCAAGATTTACTGACCGTGAACACACAGAACGCTCTTGTCAAGATTTACTGACCGTGAACACACAGAACGCTCTTGTCAAGATTTACTGATCATGAACACACAGAACGCTCTTGACAAGATTTACTGATCATGAACACACAGAACGCTCTTGACAAGATTTACTGATCATGAACACACAGAACGCTCTTGTCAAGATTTACTGATCACGAACACACAGAACGCTCTTGTCAAGATTTACTGATCATGAACACACAGAATGCTCTTGTCAAGATTTACCGACCATGAACACACAGAACGCTCTTGTCAAGATTTACCGACCGTGAAAACACAGAACGCTCTTGTCAAGATTTACCGACCATGAACACACATAACGCTCTTGTCAAGATTTACTGACCGTGAACACACAGAACGCGCTTGTCAAGATTTACCGACCGTGAACACACAGAACGCTCTTGTCAAGATTTACCGACCATGAACACACAGAACGCTCTTGTCAAGATTTACTGACCGTGAACACACAGAACGCTCTTGTCAAGATTTACCGACCATGAACACACAGAACGCTCTTGTCAAGATTTACCGACCATGAACACACAGAACGCTCTTGTCAAGATTTATGGACCATGAACACACAGAACGCTCTTGTCAAGATTTACCGACCATGAACACACAGAACGCTCTTGTCAAGATTTACTGACCGTGAACACACAGAACGCTCTTGTCAAGATTTACCGACCATGAACACACAGAACGCTCTTTTCAAGATTTACCGACCATGAACACACAGAACGCTCTTGTCAAGATTTACCGACCGTGAACACACAGAACGCTCTTGTCAAGATTACCGACCATGAACACACAGAACGCTCTTGACAAGATTTACTGACAGTGAACACACAGAACGCTCTTGTCAAGATTTACCGACCATGAACACACAGAACGCTCTTGTCAAGATTTACCGACCGTGAACACACAGAACGCTCTTGTCAAGATTTACCGACCATGAACACACATAATGCTCTTGTCAAGATTTACGGACCATGAACACACAGAACGCTCTTGTCAAGATTTACCGACCATGAACACACAGAACGCTCTTGTCAAGATTTACTGACCGTGAACACACAGAACGCTCTTGTCAAGATTTACCGACCGTGAACACACAGAACGCTCTTGTCAAGATTACCGACCATGAACACTACAGAACCCTCTTGTCAAGATTTACCGACCATGAACACACAGAACGCTCATGTCAAGATTACCGACCGTGAACACACAGAACGCTCTTGTCAAGATTTTACCGACCGTGAACACACAGAACGCTCTTGTCAAGATTTTACCGACCGTGAACACACAGAACGCTCTTGTCAAGATTTACCGACCGTGAACACACAGAACGCTCTTGTCAAGATTTACCGACCGTGAACACACAGAACGCTCTTGTCAAGATTTACCGACCGTGAACACACAGAACGCTCTTGTCAAGATTTACCGACCGTGAACACACAGAACGCTCTTGTCAAGATTTACCGACCGTGAACACACAGAACGCTCTTGTCAAGATTTACCGACCGTGAACACACAGAACGCTCTTGTCATCAGCATGTCAGATGTCTGACCTTAATGTGTCCCTTTGTTCAGTCCTAGTAAACAGATCATAGATCCACTGGGGATTATTCTTTGCCAAATACCTCTATAGCGAACTCACTGCACTAAACAAGGCATTCAATTTGACCATTTCTGATCACGATGCTAACTTTTTCATGCTCTTTTCTTATTTCCTTTCTTTGTTGTTATAGCAGGAGATATGTAAGGGTTGGGGTGAGGTGTGACCCTGGTGCGGTGCAGGATAGACAGTAGGCAGAGATGGTGAAACAAGGATCTTTTACTGGTGGTCCCAAAACCAGGATACAAAATAACGGCATTGTCACGAAAAAGAAAGGCAGAGCAAATAAGTCTAAAAAAATACTACCTACGACTGACACAAATAACGAAACAGGGAGAACACGTCTCAAGTACCTGTACATAGGTCTACGATCAGACACTGAGTAGTGCTGCTGGACATAGAGAAACTAACAGAGAAAACTGAGCAAGGGAACACAGGGAAGAGAGGGCATAAATACACAGGTGAACATGTAGACACAGGTGACACCTGTCACGATCGTTAGAGAGAGTGGACCAAGGCACAGCGTTGCAGGCAAACATATTTATTTAAAGAGAGTAAACACTCGAACAAAACAACAAACGATACGTGCAGTCCTACGGTACAGACCAAAAGGAACAAGATCCCACAACTATTGTGGGGAAAAAGCCTCTATAAATATGGCTCCCAATCAGAGACAACCAGCAACAGCTGACACTCGTTGTCTCTGATTGGGAACCACTCTGGCCAACACAGAAATACAAAACATAGAATATACACACCCTGGCTCAACATATAGAGTCCCAGAGCCAGGGTGTGACAACACCAATAGGATACTGATTAATCCAGACTGGGAGGTGCCAAAGGTTGTCGGAGGATGACACCTAGTGGGTCGCTCCGGAACTGCCACCCCCTCCTGTAACAGAGATATCAGTCTGAAGCAGTACAGTAGTTATTGTTATAGCAGGAGATATCAGTCTGAAGCAGTACAGTAATTATTGTTATAGCAGAAGATATCTGTCTGAAGCAGTACAGTAGTTATTGTTATAGCAGGAGATATCTGTCTGAAGCAGTACAGTAGTTATTGTTATAGCAGGAGATATATGTCTGAAGCAGTGCAGTAGTTATTGTTATAGCAGGAGATATCTGTCTGAAGCAGTCCAGTAGTTATTGTTATAGCAGGAGATATCTGTCTGAAGCAGTACAGTAGTTATTGTTATAGCAGGAGATATCTGTCTGAAGCAGTACAGTAGTTATTGTTATAGCAGGAGATATCTGACTGAAGCAGTACAGTAGTTATTGTTATAGCAGGAGATATCTGTCTGAAGCAGTAGAGTAGTTATTGTTATAGCAGGAGATATCTGTCTGAGCAGTACAGTAGTTATTGTTATAGCAGGAGATATCTGTCTGAAGCAGTACAGTAGTTATTGTTATAGAAGGAGATATCAGTCTGAAGCAGTACAGTAGTTATTGTTATAGTAGGAGATATCTGTCTGAAGCAGTACATTAGTTATTGTTATAGCAGGAGATATCTGTCTGAAGCAGTACAGTAGTTATTGTTACAGCAGGAGATATCTGTCTGAAGCAGTGCAGTAGTTATTGTTATAGCAGGAGATATCTGTCTGAAGCAGTACAGTAGTTATTGTTATAGCAGGAGATATCTGTCTGAAGCAGTACAGTAGTTATTGTTATAGCAGGAGATATCTGTCTGAAGCAGTACAGTAGTTATTGTTATATAAGGAGATATCAGTCTGAAGCAGTGCAGTAGTTATTGTTATAGCAGGAGATATCTGTCTGAAGCAGTACAGTAGTTATTGTTATAGCAGGAGATATCTGTCTGAAGCAGTCCAGTAGTTATTGTTATAGCAGGAGATATCTGTCTGAGCAGTACAGTAGTTATTGTTATAGCAGGAGATATCTGTCTGAAGCAGTACAGCAGTTATTGTTATAGCAGGAGATATCTGTCTGAAGCAGTCCAGTAGTTATTGTTATATCAGGAGATATCTGTCTGAAGCAGTACATTAGTTATTGTTATAGCAGGAGATATCTGTCTGAAACAGTACAGTAGTTATTGTTACAGCAGGAGATATCTGTCTGAAACAGTACAGTAGTTATTGTTATAGCAGGAGATATCTGTCTGAAGCAGTCCAGTAATTATTGTTATAGCAGGAGATATCTGTCTGAAGCAGTACAGTAGTTATTGTTATAGTAAGAGATATCTGTCTGAAACAGTACAGTAGTTATTGTTATAGCAGGAGATATCTGTCTTAAGCAGTGCAGTAGTTATTGTTATAGCGGGAGATATCTGTCTGAAGCAGTACAGTAGTTATTGTTATATAAGGAGATATCTGTCTGAAGCAGTACAGTAGTTATTGTTATAGCAGGAGATATCTGTCTGAAGCAGTACAGTGGTTATTGTCATAGCAGGAGATATCTGTCTGAAGCAGTACAGTAGTTATTGTTATAGCAGGAGATATCTGTCTGAAGCAGTACAGTAGTTATTGTTATAGCAGGAGATATCTGTCTGAAGCAGTACAGTAGTTATTGTTATAGCAGGAGATATCAGTCTGAAGCATTACAGTAGTTATTGTTATAGTAGGAGATATCTGTCTGAAGCAGTACAGTAGTTATTGTTATAGCAGGAGATATCTGTCTGAAGCAGTACAGTAGTTATTGTTATAGCAGGAGATATCTGTCTGAAGCAGTACAGTAGTTATTGTTATAGCAGGAGATATCTGTCTGAAGCAGTACAGTAGTTATTGTTATATAAGGAGATATCAGTCTGAAGCAGTGCAGTAGTTATTGTTATAGCAGGAGATATCTGTCTGAAGCAGTCCAGTAGTTATTGTTATAGCAGGAGATAACTGTCTGAAGCAGTGCAGTAGTTATTGTTATAGCAGGAGATATCTGTCTGAGGCAGTACAGTAGTTATTGTTACAGCAGGAGATATCTGTCTGAAGCAGTACAGTAGTTATTGTTATAGCAGGAGATATCTGTCTGAAGCAGTACAGTAGTTATTGTTATAGCAGGAGATATCTGTGTGAAGCAGTACAGTAGTTATTGTTATAGCAGGAGATATCAGTCTGAAGCAGTACAGTAGTTATTGTTACAGCAGGAGATATCTGTCTGAAGCAGTACAGTAGTTATTGTTATAGCAGGAGATATCTGTCTGAAGCAGTACTGTAGTTATTGTTATATAAGGAGATATCAGTCTGAAGCAGTCCAGTAGTTATTGTTATAGCAGGAGATATCTGTCTGAAGCAGTACAGTAGTTATTGTTATAGCAGGAGATATCTGTCTGAAGCAGTACAGTGGTTATTGTCATAGCAGGAGATATCTGTCTGAAGCAGTACAGTAGTTATTGTTATAGCAGGAGATATCTGTCTGAAGCAGTACAGTAGTTATTGTTATAGCAGGAGATATCTGTCTGAAGCAGTACAGTAGTTATTGTTATAGCAGGAGATATCAGTCTGAAGCATTACAGTAGTTATTGTTATAGTAGGAGATATCTGTCTGAAGCATTACAGTAGTTATTGTTATAGCAGGAGATATCTGTCTGAAGCAGTACAGTAGTTATTGTTATAGCAGGAGATATCTGTGTGAAGCAGTACAGTAGTTATTGTTATAGCAGGAGATATCAGTCTGAAGCAGTACAGTAGTTATTGTTACAGCAGGAGATATCTGTCTGAAGCAGTACAGTAGTTATTGTTATAGCAGGAGATATCTGTCTGAAGCAGTACAGTAGTTATTGTTATATAAGGAGATATCAGTCTGAAGCAGTCCAGTAGTTATTGTTATAGCAGGAGATATCTGTCTGAAGCAGTACAGTAGTTATTGTTATAGCAGGAGATATCTGTCTGAAGCAGTACAGTGGTTATTGTCATAGCAGGAGATATCTGTCTGAAGCAGTACAGTAGTTATTGTTATAGCAGGAGATTTCTGTCTGAAGCAGTACAGTAGTTATTGTTATAGCAGGAGATATCTGTCTGAAGCAATACAGTAGTTATTGTTATAGCAGGAGATATCAGTCTGAAGCATTACAGTAGTTATTGTTATAGTAGGAGATATCTGTCTGAAGCAGTACAGTAGTTATTGTTATAGCAGGAGATATCTGTCTGAAGCAGTACAGTAGTTATTGTTATAGCAGGAGATATCTGTCTGAAGCAGTACAGTAGTTATTGTTATAGCAGGAGATATCTGTCTGAAGCAGTACAGTAGTTATTGTTATATAAGGAGATATCAGTCTGAAGCAGTGCAGTAGTTATTGTTATAGCAGGAGATATCTGTCTGAAGCAGTCCAGTAGTTATTGTTATAGCAGGAGATATCTGTCTGAAGCAGTGCAGTAGTTATTGTTATAGCAGGAGATATCTGTCTGAGGCAGTACAGTAGTTATTGTTATAGCAGGAGATATCTGTCTGAAGCAGTACAGTAGTTATTGTTATAGCAGGAGATATCTGTCTGAAGCAGTACAGTAGTTATTGTTATAGCAGGAGATATCTGTGTGAAGCAGTACAGTAGTTATTGTTATAGCAGGAGATATCAGTCTGAAGCAGTACAGAAGTTATTGTTACAGCAGGAGATATCTGTCTGAAGCAGTACAGTAGTTATTGTTATAGCAGGAGATATCTGTCTGAAGCAGAACAGTAGTTGTTGTTATAGCAGGAGATATCTGTCTGAAGCAGTACAGTAGTTATTGTTACATAAGGAGATATCAGTCTGAAGCAGTCCAGTAGTTATTGTTATAGCAGGAGATATCTGTCTGAAGCAGTACAGTAGTTATTGTTATAGCAGGAGATATCTGTCTGAAGCAGAACAGTAGTTATTGTTATAGCAGGAGATATCTGTCTGAAGCAGTCCAGTAGTTATTGTTATAGCAGGAGATATCTGTCTGAAGCAGTACAGTAGTTATTGTTATAGCAGGAGATATCTGTCTGAAGCAGTACAGTAGTCATTGTTATAGCAGGAGATATCTGTCTGAAGCAATACAGTAGTTATTGTTATATCAGGAGATATCTGTCTGAAGCAGTACAGTAGTTATTGTTAGAGCAGGAGATATCAGTCTGAAGCAGTACAGTAGTTATTGTTATAGCAGGAGATATCTGTCTGAAGCAGTACAGTAGTTATTGTTATATCAGGAGATATCTGTCTGAAGCAGTACAGTAGTTATTGTTATAGCAGGAGATATCTGTCTGAAGCAGTACAGTAGTTATTGTTATAGCAGGAGATATCTGTCTGAAGCAGTACAGTAGTTATTGTTATAGCAGGAGATATCTGTCTGAAGCAGTACAGTAGTTATTGTTATAGCAGGAGATATCTGTCTGAAGCAGTACAGTAGTTATTGTTATAGCAGGAGATATCTGTCTGAAGCAGTACAGTAGTTATTGTTATAGTAGGAGATATCTGTCTGAAGCAGTACAGTAGTTATTGTTATAGCAGGAGATATCTGTCTGAAGCAGTACAGTAGTTATTGTTATAGCAGGAGATATTTGTCTGAAGCAGTACAGTAGTTATTGTTATAGCAGGAGATATCTGTCTGAAGCAGTACAGTAGTTATTGTTATAGCAGGAGATATCTGTCTGAAGCAGTACAGTAGTTATTGTTATAGCAGGAGATATCTGTCTGAAGCAGTACAGTAGTTATTGTTATAGTAGGAGATATCTGTCTGAAGCAGTACAGTAGTTATTGTTATAGTAGGAGATATCTGTCTGAAACAGTACAGTAGTTATTGTTATAGCAGGAGATATCTGTCTGAAGCAGTACAGTAGTTATTGTTATAGCAGGAGATATCTGTCTTAGCAGTACAGTAGTTATTGTTTTTAGCAGGAGATATCTGTCTGAAGCAGTACAGTAGTTATTGTTATAGCAGGAGATATCTGTCTGAAGCAGTACAGTAGTTATTGTTATAGCAGGAGATATCTGTCTGAAGCAGTACAGTAGTTATTGTTATAGCAGGAGATATCTGTCTGAAGCAGTACAGTAGTTATTGTTATAGCAGGAGATATCTGTCTGAAGCAGTACAGTAGTTATTGTTATAGCAGGAGATATCAGTCTGAAGCATTACAGTAGTTATTGTTATAGTAGGAGATATATGTCTGAAGCAGTACAGTAGTTATTGTTATAGCAGGAGATATCTGTCTGAAGCAGTACAGTAGTTATTGTTATAGCAGGAGATATCTGTCTGAAGCAGTACAGTAGTTATTGTTATAGCAGGAGATATCTGTCTGAAGCAGTACAGTAGTTATTGTTATATAAGGAGATATCAGTCTGAAGCAGTGCAGTAGTTATTGTTATAGCAGGAGATATCTGTCTGAAGCAGTCCAGTAGTTATTGTTATAGCAGGAGATATCTGTCTGAAGCAGTGCAGTAGTTATTGTTATAGCAGGAGATATATGTCTGAGGCAGTACAGTAGTTATTGTTATAGCAGGAGATATCTGTCTGAAGCAGTACAGTAGTTATTGTTATAGCAGGAGATATCTGTCTGAAGCAGTACAGTAGTTATTGTTATAGCAGGAGATATCTGTGTGAAGCAGTACAGTAGTTATTGTTATAGCAGGAGATATCAGTCTGAAGCAGTACAGAAGTTATTGTTACAGCAGGAGATATCTGTCTGAAGCAGTACAGTAGTTATTGTTATAGCAGGAGATATCTGTCTGAAGCAGAACAGTAGTTATTGTTATAGCAGGAGATATCTGTCTGAAGCAGTACAGTAGTTATTGTTATATAAGGAGATATCAGTCTGAAGCAGTCCAGTAGTTATTGTTATAGCAGGAGATATATGTCTGAAGCAGTACAGTAGTTATTGTTATAGCAGGAGATATCTGTCTGAAGCAGAACAGTAGTTATTGTTATAGCAGGAGATATCTGTCTGAAGCAGTACAGTAGTTATTGTTACAGCAGGAGATATCAGTCTGAAGCAGTACAGTAGTTATTGTTATAGCAGGAGATATCTGTCTGAAGCAGTACAGTAGTTATTGTTATAGCAGGAGATATCTGTCTGAAGCAGTACAGTAGTTATTGTTATAGCAGGAGATATCTGTCTGAAGCAGTACAGTAGTTATTGTTATAGCAGGAGATATCTGACTGAAGCAGTCCAGTAGTTATTGTTATAGCAGGAGATATCTGTCTGAAGCAGTACAGTAGTTATTGTTATAGCAGGAGATATCTGTCTGAAGCAGTACAGTAGTTATTGTTATAGCAGGAGATATCTGTCTGAAGCAGTACAGTAGTTATTGTTATATCAGGAGATATCTGTCTGAAGCAGTACAGTAGTTATTGTTAGAGCAGGAGATATCAGTCTGAATTGTACAGTAGTTATTGTTATAGCAGGAGATATCTGTCTGAAGCAGTACAGTAGTTATTGTTATATCAGGAGATATCTGTCTGAAGCAGTACAGTAGTTATTGTTATAGCAGGAGATATCTGTCTGAAGCAGTACAGTAGTTATTGTTATAGCAGGAGATATCTGTCTGAAGCAGTACAGTAGTTATTGTTATAGCAGGAGATATCTGTCTGAAGCAGTACAGTAGTTATTGTTATAGCAGGAGATATCTGTCTGAAGCAGTACAGTAGTTATTGTTATAGCAGGAGATATCTGTCTGAAGCAGTACAGTAGTTATTGTTATAGTAGGAGATATCTGTCTGAAGCAGTACAGTAGTTATTGTTATAGCAGGAGATATCTGTCTGAAGCAGTACAGTAGTTATTGTTATAGCAGGAGATATCTGTCTGAAGCAGTACAGTAGTTATTGTTATAGCAGGAGATATCTGTCTGAAGCAGTACAGTAGTTATTGTTATATAAGGAGATATCAGTCTGAAGCAGTGCAGTAGTTATTGTTATAGCAGGAGATATCTTTCTGAAGCAGTCCAGTAGTTATTGTTATAGCAGGAGATATCTGTCTGAAGCAGTGCAGTAGTTATTGTTATAGCAGGAGATATCTGTCTGAGGCAGTACAGTAGTTATTGTTATAGCAGGAGATATCTGTCTGAAGCAGTACAGTAGTTATTGTTATAGCAGGAGATATCTGTCTGAAGCAGTACAGTAGTTATTGTTATAGCAGGAGATATCTGTGTGAAGCAGTACAGTAGTTATTGTTATAGCAGGAGATATCAGTCTGAAGCAGTACAGAAGTTATTGTTACAGCAGGAGATATCTGTCTGAAGCAGTACAGTAGTTATTGTTATAGCAGGAGATATCTGTCTGAAGCAGAACAGTAGTTATTGTTATAGCAGGAGATATCTGTCTGAAGCAGTACAGTAGTTATTGTTATATAAGGAGATATCAGTCCGAAGCAGTCCAGTAGTTATTGTTATAGCAGGAGATATCTGTCTGAAGCAGTACAGTAGTTATTGTTATAGCAGGAGATATCTGTCTGAAGCAGAACAGTAGTTATTGTTATAGCAGGAGATATCTGTCTGAAGCAGTACAGTAGTTATTGTTACAGCAGGAGATATCAGTCTGAAGCAGTACAGTAGTTATTGTTATAGCAGGAGATATCTGTCTGAAGCAGTACAGTAGTTATTGTTATAGCAGGAGATATCTGTCTGAAGCAGTCCAGTAGTTATTGTTATAGCAGGAGATATCTGTCTGAAGCAGTACAGTAGTTATTGTTATAGCAGGAGATATCTGTCTGAAGCAGTACAGTAGTTATTGTTATAGCAGGAGATATCTGACTGAAGCAGTCCAGTAGTTATTGTTATAGCAGGAGATATCTGTCTGAAGCAGTACAGTAGTTATTGTTATAGCAGGAGATATCTGTCTGAAGCAGTACAGTAGTTATTGTTATAGCAGGAGATATCTGTCTGAAGCAGTACAGTAGTTATTGTTATATCAGGAGATATCTGTCTGAAGCAGTACAGTAGTTATTGTTAGAGCAGGAGATATCAGTCTGAAGCAGTACAGTAGTTATTGTTATAGCAGGAGATATCTGTCTGAAGCAGTACAGTAGTTATTGTTATATCAGGAGATATCTGTCTGAAGCAGTACAGTAGTTATTGTTATAGCAGGAGATATCTGTCTGAAGCAGTACAGTAGTTATTGTTATAGCAGGAGATATCTGTCTGAAGCAGTACAGTAGTTATTGTTATAGCAGGAGATATCTGTCTGAAGCAGTACAGTAGTTATTGTTATAGCAGGAGATATCTGTCTGAAGCAGTACAGTAGTTATTGTTATAGCAGGAGATATCTGTCTGAAGCAGTACAGTAGTTATTGTTATAGTAGGAGATATCTGTCTGAAGCAGTACAGTAGTTATTGTTATAGCAGGAGATATCTGTCTGAAGCAGTACAGTAGTTATTGTTATAGCAGGAGATATCTGTCTGAAGCAGTACAGTAGTTATTGTTATAGCAGGAGATATCTGTCTGAAGCAGTACAGTAGTTATTGTTATAGCAGGAGATATCTGTCTGAAGCAGTACAGTAGTTATTGTTATAGCAGGAGATATCTGTCTGAAGCAGTACAGTAGTTATTGTTATAGTAGGAGATATCTGTCTGAAGCAGTACAGTAGTTATTGTTATAGTAGGAGATATCTGTCTGAAACAGTACAGTAGTTATTGTTATAGCAGGAGATATCTGTCTGAAGCAGTACAGTAGTTATTGTTATAGCAGGAGATATCTGTCTTAGCAGTACAGTAGTTATTGTTATAGCAGGATATATCTGTCTGAAGCAGTACAGTAGTTATTGTTATAGCAGGAGATATCTGTCTGAAGCAGTACAGTAGTTATTGTTATAGCAGGAGATATCTGTCTGAAGCAGTACAATAGTTAGTGTTATAGCAGGAGATATCTGTCTGAAGCAGTACAGTAGTTATTGTTATAGCAGGAGATATCTGTCTGAAGCAGTACAGTAGTTATTGTTATAGCAGGAGATATCTGTCTGAAGCAGTACAGTAGTTATTGTTATAGCAGGAGATATCTGTCTGAAGCAGTCCAGTAGTTATTGTTATAGCAGGAGATATCTGTCTGAAGCAGTACAGTAGTTATTGTTATAGCAGGAGATATCTGTCTGAAGCAGTACAGTAGTTATTGTTATAGCAGGAGATATCTGACTGAAGCAGTCCAGTAGTTATTGTTATAGCAGGAGATATCTGTCTGAAGCAGTACAGTAGTTATTGTTATAGCAGGAGATATCTATCTGAAGCAGTACAGTAGTTATTGTTATAGCAGGAGATATATGTCTGAAGCAGTACAGTAGTTATTGTTATATCAGGAGATATCTGTCTGAAGCAGTACAGTAGTTATTGTTAGAGCAGGAGATATCAGTCTGAAGCAGTACAGTAGTTATTGTTATAGCAGGAGATATCTGTCTGAAGCAGTACAGTAGTTATTGTTATATCAGGAGATATCTGTCTGAAGCAGTACAGTAGTTATTGTTATAGCAGGAGATATCTGTCTGAAGCAGTACAGTAGTTATTGTTATAGCAGGAGATATCTGTCTGAAGCAGTACAGTAGTTATTGTTATAGCAGGAGATATCTGTCTGAAGCAGTACAGTAGTTATTGTTATAGCAGGAGATATCTGTCTGAAGCAGTACAGTAGTTATTGTTATAGTAGGAGATATCTGTCTGAAGCAGTACAGTAGTTATTGTTATAGCAGGAGATATCTGTCTGAAGCAGTACAGTAGTTATTGTTATAGCAGGAGATATCTGTCTGAAGCAGTACAGTAGTTATTGTTATAGCAGGAGATATCTGTCTGAAGCAGTACAGTAGGTATTGTTATAGCAGGAGATATCTGTCTGAAGCAGTACAGTAGTTATTGTTATAGCAGGAGATATCTGTCTGAAGCAGTACAGTAGTTATTGTTATAGTAGGAGATATCTGTCTGAAGCAGTACAGTAGTTATTGTTATAGTAGGAGATATCTGTCTGAAACAGTACAGTAGTTATTGTTATAGCAGGAGATATCTGTCTGAAGCAGTACAGTAGTTATTGTTATAGCAGGAGATATCTGTCTTAGCAGTACAGTAGTTATTGTTATAGCAGGAGATATCTGTCTGAAGCAGTACAGTAGTTATTGTTATAGCAGGAGATATCTGTCTGAAGCAGTACAGTAGTTATTGTTATAGCAGGAGATATCTGTCTGTAGCAGTACAGTAGTTAGTGTTATAGCAGGAGATATCTGTCTGAAGCAGTACAGTAGTTATTGTTATAGCAGGAGATATCTGTCTGAAGCAGTACAGTAGTTATTGTTATAGTAGGAGATATCTGTCTGAAGCAGTACAGTAGTTATTGTTATAGCAGGAGATATCTGTCTGAAGCAGTACAGTAGTTATTGTTATAGCAGGAGATATCTGTCTGAAGCAGTACAGTAGTTATTGTTATAGCAGGAGATATCTGTCTGAAGCAGTACAGTAGTTATTGTTATAGCAGGAGATATCTGTCTGAAGCAGTACAGTAGTTATTGTTATAGCAGGAGATATCTGTCTGAAGCAGTACAGTAGTTATTGTTATAGCAGGAGATATCTGTCTGAAGCAGTACAATAGTTAGTGTTATAGCAGGAGATATCTGTCTGAAGCAGTACAGTAGTTATTGTTATAGCAGGAGATATCTGTCTGAAGCAGTACAGTAGTTATTGTTATAGCAGGAGATATCTGTCTGAAGCAGTACAGTAGTTATTGTTATAGCAGGAGATATCTGTCTGAAGCAGTCCAGTAGTTATTGTTATAGCAGGAGATATCTGTCTGAAGCAGTACAGTAGTTATTGTTATAGCAGGAGATATCTGTCTGAAGCAGTACAGTAGTTATTGTTATAGCAGGAGATATCTGACTGAAGCAGTCCAGTAGTTATTGTTATAGCAGGAGATATCTGTCTGAAGCAGTACAGTAGTTATTGTTATAGCAGGAGATATCTATCTGAAGCAGTACAGTAGTTATTGTTATAGCAGGAGATATCTGTCTGAAGCAGTACAGTAGTTATTGTTATATCAGGAGATATCTGTCTGAAGCAGTACAGTAGTTATTGTTAGAGCAGGAGATATCAGTCTGAAGCAGTACAGTAGTTATTGTTATAGCAGGAGATATCTGTCTGAAGCAGTACAGTAGTTATTGTTATATCAGGAGATATCTGTCTGAAGCAGTACAGTAGTTATTGTTATAGCAGGAGATATCTGTCTGAAGCAGTACAGTAGTTATTGTTATAGCAGGAGATATCTGTCTGAAGCAGTACAGTAGTTATTGTTATAGCAGGAGATATCTGTCTGAAGCAGTACAGTAGTTATTGTTATAGCAGGAGATATCTGTCTGAAGCAGTACAGTAGTTATTGTTATAGTAGGAGATATCTGTCTGAAGCAGTACAGTAGTTATTGTTATAGCAGGAGATATCTGTCTGAAGCAGTACAGTAGTTATTGTTATAGCAGGAGATATCTGTCTGAAGCAGTACAGTAGTTATTGTTATAGCAGGAGATATCTGTCTGAAGCAGTACAGTAGGTATTGTTATAGCAGGAGATATCTGTCTGAAGCAGTACAGTAGTTATTGTTATAGCAGGAGATATCTGTCTGAAGCAGTACAGTAGTTATTGTTATAGTAGGAGATATCTGTCTGAAGCAGTACAGTAGTTATTGTTATAGTAGGAGATATCTGTCTGAAACAGTACAGTAGTTATTGTTATAGCAGGAGATATCTGTCTGAAGCAGTACAGTAGTTATTGTTATAGCAGGAGATATCTGTCTTAGCAGTACAGTAGTTATTGTTATAGCAGGAGATATCTGTCTGAAGCAGTACAGTAGTTATTGTTATAGCAGGAGATATCTGTCTGAAGCAGTACAGTAGTTATTGTTATAGCAGGAGATATCTGTCTGTAGCAGTACAGTAGTTAGTGTTATAGCAGGAGATATCTGTCTGAAGCAGTACAGTAGTTATTGTTATAGCAGGAGATATCTGTCTGAAGCAGTACAGTAGTTATTGTTATAGTAGGAGATATCTGTCTGAAGCAGTACAGTAGTTATTGTTATAGCAGGAGATATCTGTCTGAAGCAGTACAGTAGTTATTGTTATAGCAGGAGATATCTGTCTGAAGCAGTACAGTAGTTATTGTTATAGCAGGAGATATCTGTCTGAAGCAGTACAGTAGTTATTGTTATAGCAGGAGATATCTGTCTGAAGCAGTACAGTAGTTATTGTTATAGCAGGAGATATCTGTCTGAAGCAGTACAGTAGTTATTGTTATAGTAGGAGATATCTGTCTGAAGCAGTACAGTAGTTATTGTTATAGTAGGAGATATCTGTCTGAAACAGTACAGTAGTTATTGTTATAGCAGGAGATATCTGTCTGAAGCAGTACAGTAGTTATTGTTATAGCAGGAGATATCTGTCTTAGCAGTACAGTAGTTATTGTTATAGCAGGAGATATCTGTCTGAAGCAGTACAGTAGTTATTGTTATAGCAGGAGATATCTGTCTGAAGCAGTACAGTAGTTATTGTTATAGCAGGAGATATCAGTCTGAGCAGTACAGTAGTTATTGTTATAGCAGGAGATATCTGTCTGAAGCAGTACAGTAGTTATTGTTATAGCAGGAGATATCTGTCTGAAGCAGTACAGAAGTTATTGTTATAGCAGGAGATATCAGTCTGAAGCAGTACAGTAGTTATTGTTATAGCAGGAGATATCTGTCTGAAGCAGTACAGTAGTTATTGTTATAGCAGGAGATATCTGTCTGAGCAGTACAGAAGTTATTGTTATAGCAGGAGATATCTGTCTGAAGCAGTACAGTAGTTATTGTTATAGCAGGAGATATCTGTCTGAAGCAGTACAGTAGTTATTGTTATAGCAGGAGATATCTGTCTGAAGCAGTACAGTAGTTATTGTTATAGCAGGAGATATCAGTCTGAAACAGTACAGTAGCTATTGTTATAGCAGGAGATATCTGTCTGAGCAGTACAGTAGTTATTGTTATAGCAGGAGATATCAGTCTGAAGCAGTACAGTAGTTATTGTTATAGCAGGATATATCAGTCTGAAGCAGTACAGTAGTTATTGTTATAGCAGGAGATATCTGTCTGAAGCAGTACAATAGTTATTGTTATAGCAGGAGATATATGTCTGAAGCAGTACAGTAGTTATTGTTATAGCAGGAGATATCTGTCTGAAGCAGTACAGTAGTTATTGTTATAGCAGGAGATATCTGTCTGAAGCAGTACAGTAGTTATTGTTATAGCAGGAGATATCAGTCTGAAACAGTACAGTAGCTATTGTTATAGCAGGAGATATCTGTCTGAGCAGTACAGTAGTTATTGTTATAGCAGGAGATATCAGTCTGAAGCAGTACAGTAGTTATTGTTATAGCAGGATATATCAGTCTGAAGCAGTACAGTAGTTATTGTTATAGCAGGAGATATCTGTCTGAAGCAGTACAGTAGTTATTGTTATAGCAGGAGATATCTGTCTGAAGCAGTACAGTAGTTATTGTTATAGCAGGAGATATCTGTCTGAAGCAGTACAGTAGTAATTGTTATAGCAGGATATATCTGTCTGAAGCAGTACAGTAGTTATTGTTATAGCAGGAGATATCAGTCTGAAGCAGTACAGTAGTTATTGTTATATCAGGAGATATCTGTCTGAAGCAGTACAGTAGTTATTGCTATAGTAGGAGATATCTGTCTGAAGCAGTACAGCAGTTATTGTTATAGCAGGAGATATCTGTCTGAAGCAGTACAGTAGTTATTGTTATAGCAGGAGATATCTGTCTGAAGCAGTACAGTAGTAATTGTTATAGCAGGATATATCTGTCTGAAGCAGTACAGTAGTTATTGTTATAGCAGGAGATATCAGTCTGAAGCAGTACAGTAGTTATTGTTATATCAGGAGATATCTGTCTGAAGCAGTACAGTAGTTATTGCTATAGTAGGAGATATCTGTCTGAAGCAGTACAGTAGTTATTGTTATAGCAGGATATATCTGTCTGAAGCAGTACAGTAGTTATTGTTATAGCAGGAGATATCTGTCTGAAGCAGTACAGTAGTTATTGTTATAGCAGGAGATATCTGTCTGAAGCAGTACATTAGTTATTGTTATAGTAGGAGATATCTGTCTGAAGCAGTACAGTAGTTATTGTTATAGTAGGGGATATCTGTCTGAAGCAGTACAGTAGTTATTGTTATAGCAGGAGATATCTGTCTGAAACAGTACAGTAGTTATTGTTATAGTAGGAGATATCTGTCTGAAGCAGTGCAGTAGTTATTGTTATAGCAGGAGATATCTGTCTGAAGCAGTACAGTAGTTATTGTTATAGCAGGAGATATCTGACTGAAGCAGTACAGTAGTTATTGTTATAGCAGGAGATATCTGTCTGAAGCAGTCCAGTAGTTATTGTTATAGCAGGAGATATCTGTCTGAAGCAGTACAGTAGTTATTGTTATAGCAGGAGATATCTGTCTGAAGCAGAACAGTAGTTATTGTTATAGCAGGAGATATCTGTCTGAAGCAGTACAGTAGTTATTGTTACAGCAGGAGATATCAGTCTGAAGCAGTACAGTAGTTATTGTTATAGCAGGAGATATCTGTCTGAAGCAGTACAGTAGTTATTGTTATAGCAGGAGATATCTGTCTGAAGCAGTACAGTAGTTATTGTTATAGCAGGAGATATCTGTCTGAAGCAGTACAGTAGTTATTGTTATAGCAGGAGATATCAGTCTGAGCAGTACAGTAGTTATTGTTATAGCAGGAGATATCTGTCTGAAGCAGTACAGTAGTTATTGTTATAGCAGGAGATATCTGTCTGAAGCAGTACAGTAGTTATTGTTATAGCAGGAGATATCAGTCTGAAGCAGTACAGTAGTTATTGTTATAGCAGGAGATATCTGTCTGAAGCAGTACAGTAGTTATTGTTATAGCAGGAGATATCTGTCTGAGCAGTACAGAAGTTATTGTTATAGCAGGAGATATCTGTCTGAAGCAGTACAGTAGTTATTGTTATAGTAGGAGATATCTGTCTGAGCAGTACAGTAGTTATTGTTATAGCAGGAGATATCTGTCTGAAGCAGTACAGTAGTTATTGTTATAGCAGGAGATATCAGTCTGAAACAGTACAGTAGCTATTTTTATAGCAGGAGATATCTGTCTGAGCAGTACAGTAGTTATTGTTATAGCAGGAGATATCTGTCTGAAGCAGTACAGTAGTTATTGTTATAGCAGGAGATATCTGTCTGAAGCAGTACAGTAGTTATTGTTATAGCAGGATATATCTGTCTGAAGCAGTACAGTAGTTATTGTTATAGCAGGAGATATCAGTCTGAAGCAGTACAGTAGTTATTGTTATATCAGGAGATATCTGTCTGAAGCAGTGCAGTAGTTATTGTTATAGCAGGAGATATCTGTCTGAAGCAGTACAGTAGTTATTGTTATAGCAGGAGATATCTGACTGAAGCAGTACAGTAGTTATTGTTATAGCAGGAGATATCTGTCTGAAGCAGTCCAGTAGTTATTGTTATAGCAGGAGATATCTGTCTGAAGCAGTACAGTAGTTATTGTTATAGCAGGAGATATCTGTCTGAAGCAGAACAGTAGTTATTGTTATAGCAGGAGATATCTGTCTGAAGCAGTACAGTAGTTATTGTTACAGCAGGAGATATCAGTCTGAAGCAGTACAGTAGTTATTGTTATAGCAGGAGATATCTGTCTGAAGCAGTACAGTAGTTATTGTTATAGCAGGAGATATCTGTCTGAAGCAGTCCAGTAGTTATTGTTATAGCAGGAGATATCTGTCGTAAGCAGTACAGTAGTTATTGTTATAGCAGGAGATATCTGTCTGAAGCAGTACAGTAGTTATTGTTATAGCAGGAGATATCTGACTGAAGCAGTCCAGTAGTTATTGTTATAGCAGGAGATATCTGTCTGAAGCAGTACAGTAGTTATTGTTATAGCAGGAGATATCTGTCTGAAGCAGTACAGTAGTTATTGTTATAGCAGGAGATATCTGTCTGAAGCAGTGCAGTAGTTATTGTTATAGCAGGAGATATCTGTCTGAAGCAGTACAGTAGTTATTGTTATAGCAGGAGATATCTGACTGAAGCAGTACAGTAGTTATTGTTATAGCAGGAGATATCTGTCTGAAGCAGTCCAGTAGTTATTGTTATAGCAGGAGATATCTGTCTGAAGCAGTACAGTAGTTATTGTTATAGCAGGAGATATCTGTCTGAAGCAGAACAGTAGTTATTGTTATAGCAGGAGATATCTGTCTGAAGCAGTACAGTAGTTATTGTTACAGCAGGAGATATCAGTCTGAAGCAGTACAGTAGTTATTGTTATAGCAGGAGATATCTGTCTGAAGCAGTACAGTAGTTATTGTTATAGCAGGAGATATCTGTCTGAAGCAGTACAGTAGTTATTGTTATAGCAGGAGATATCTGTCTGAAGCAGTACAGTAGTTATTGTTATAGCAGGAGATATCAGTCTGAGCAGTACAGTAGTTATTGTTATAGCAGGAGATATCTGTCTGAAGCAGTACAGTAGTTATTGTTATAGCAGGAGATATCTGTCTGAAGCAGTACAGTAGTTATTGTTATAGCAGGAGATATCAGTCTGAAGCAGTACAGTAGTTATTGTTATAGCAGGAGATATCTGTCTGAAGCAGTACAGTAGTTATTGTTATAGCAGGAGATATCTGTCTGAGCAGTACAGAAGTTATTGTTATAGCAGGAGATATCTGTCTGAAGCAGTACAGTAGTTATTGTTATAGTAGGAGATATCTGTCTGAGCAGTACAGTAGTTATTGTTATAGCAGGAGATATCTGTCTGAAGCAGTACAGTAGTTATTGTTATAGCAGGAGATATCAGTCTGAAACAGTACAGTAGCTATTTTTATAGCAGGAGATATCTGTCTGAGCAGTACAGTAGTTATTGTTATAGCAGGAGATATCTGTCTGAAGCAGTACAGTAGTTATTGTTATAGCAGGAGATATCTGTCTGAAGCAGTACAGTAGTTATTGTTATAGCAGGAGATATCTGTCTGAAGCAGTACAGTAGTTATTGTTATAGCAGGAGATATCAGTCTTAAGCAGTACAGTAGTTATTGTTATATCAGGAGATATCTGTCTGAAGCAGTGCAGTAGTTATTGTTATAGCAGGAGATATCTGTCTGAAGCAGTACAGTAGTTATTGTTATAGCAGGAGATATCTGACTGAAGCAGTACAGTAGTTATTGTTATAGCAGGAGATATCTGTCTGAAGCAGTCCAGTAGTTATTGTTATAGCAGGAGATATCTGTCTGAAGCAGTACAGTAGTTATTGTTATAGCAGGAGATATCTGTCTGAAGCAGAACAGTAGTTATTGTTATAGCAGGAGATATCTGTCTGAAGCAGTACAGTAGTTATTGTTACAGCAGGAGATATCAGTCTGAAGCAGTACAGTAGTTATTGTTATAGCAGGAGATATCTGTCTGAAGCAGTACAGTAGTTATTGTTATAGCAGGAGATATCTGTCTGAAGCAGTACAGTAGTTATTGTTATAGCAGGAGATATCTGTCTGAAGCAGTACAGTAGTTATTGTTATAGCAGGAGATATCTGACTGAAGCAGTCCAGTAGTTATTGTTATAGCAGGAGATATCTGTCTGAAGCAGTACAGTAGTTATTGTTATAGCAGGAGATATCTGTCTGAAGCAGTACAGTAGTTATTGTTATAGCAGGAGATATCTGTCTGAAGCAGTACAGTAGTTATTGTTATATCAGGAGATATCTGTCTGAAGCAGTACAGTAGTTATTGTTAGAGCAGGAGATATCAGTCTGAAGCAGTACAGTAGTTATTGTTATAGCAGGAGATATCTGTCTGAAGCAGTACAGTAGTTATTGTTATAGCAGGAGATATCTGTCTGAAGCAGTACAGTAGTTATTGTTATAGCAGGAGATATCTGTCTGAAGCAGTACAGTAGTTATTGTTATAGCAGGAGATATCTGTCTGAAGCAGTACAGTAGTTATTGTTATAGCAGGAGATATCTGTCTGAAGCAGTACAGTAGTTATTGTTATAGCAGGAGATATCTGTCTGAAGCAGTACAGTAGTTATTGTTATAGCAGGAGATATCTGTCTGAAGCAGTACAGTAGTTATTGTTATAGTAGGAGATATCTGTCTGAAGCAGTACAGTAGTTATTGTTATAGCAGGAGATATCTGTCTGAAGCAGTACAGTAGTTATTGTTATAGCAGGAGATATCTGTCTTAGCAGTACAGTAGTTATTGTTATAGCAGGATATATCTGTCTGAAGCAGTACAGTAGTTATTGTTATAGCAGGAGATATCTGACTGAAGCAGTACAGTAGTTATTGTTATAGCAGGAGATATCTGTCTGAAGCAGTCCAGTAGTTATTGTTATAGCAGGAGATATCTGTCTTAGCAGTACAGTAGTTATTGTTATAGCAGGATATATCTGTCTGAAGCAGTACAGTAGTTATTGTTACAGCAGGAGATATCAGTCTGAAGCAGTACAGTAGTTATTGTTATAGCAGGAGATATCTGTCTGAAGCAGTACAGTAGTTATTGTTATAGCAGGAGATATCTGTCTGAAGCAGTACAGTAGTTATTGTTATAGCAGGAGATATCTGTCTGAAGCAGTACAGTAGTTATTGTTATAGCAGGAGATATCTGACTGAAGCAGTCCAGTAGTTATTGTTATAGCAGGAGATATCTGTCTGAAGCAGTACAGTAGTTATTGTTATAGCAGGAGATATCTGTCTGAAGCAGTACAGTAGTTATTGTTATAGCAGGAGATATCTGTCTGAAGCAGTACAGTAGTTATTGTTATATCAGGAGATATCTGTCTGAAGCAGTACAGTAGTTATTGTTAGAGCAGGAGATATCAGTCTGAAGCAGTACAGTAGTTATTGTTATAGCAGGAGATATCTGTCTGAAGCAGTACAGTAGTTATTGTTATAGCAGGAGATATCTGTCTGAAGCAGTACAGTAGTTATTGTTATAGCAGGAGATATCTGTCTGAAGCAGTACAGTAGTTATTGTTATAGCAGGAGATATCTGTCTGAAGCAGTACAGTAGTTATTGTTATAGCAGGAGATATCTGTCTGAAGCAGTACAGTAGTTATTGTTATAGCAGGAGATATCTGTCTGAAGCAGTACAGTAGTTATTGTTATAGCAGGAGATATCTGTCTGAAGCAGTACAGTAGTTATTGTTATAGTAGGAGATATCTGTCTGAAGCAGTACAGTAGTTATTGTTATAGCAGGAGATATCTGTCTGAAGCAGTACAGTAGTTATTGTTATAGCAGGAGATATCTGTCTTAGCAGTACAGTAGTTATTGTTATAGCAGGATATATCTGTCTGAAGCAGTACAGTAGTTATTGTTATAGCAGGAGATATCTGACTGAAGCAGTACAGTAGTTATTGTTATAGCAGGAGATATCTGTCTGAAGCAGTCCAGTAGTTATTGTTATAGCAGGAGATATCTGTCTTAGCAGTACAGTAGTTATTGTTATAGCAGGATATATCTGTCTGAAGCAGTACAGTAGTTATTGTTATAGCAGGAGATATCTGACTGAAGCAGTACAGTAGTTATTGTTATAGCAGGAGATATCTGTCTGAAGCAGTCCAGTAGTTATTGTTATAGCAGGAGATATCTGTCTGAAGCAGTACAGTAGTTATTGTTATAGCAGGAGATATCTGTCTGAAGCAGAACAGTAGTTATTGTTATAGCAGGAGATATCTGTCTGAAGCAGTACAGTAGTTATTGTTACAGCAGGAGATATCAGTCTGAAGCAGTACAGTAGTTATTGTTATAGCAGGAGATATCTGTCTGAAGCAGTACAGTAGTTATTGTTATAGCAGGAGATATCTGTCTGAAGCAGTCCAGTAGTTATTGTTATAGCAGGAGATATCTGTCTGAAGCAGTACAGTAGTTATTGTTATAGCAGGAGATATCTGACTGAAGCAGTCCAGTAGTTATTGTTATAGCAGGAGATATCTGTCTGAAGCAGTACAGTAGTTATTGTTATAGCAGGAGATATCTGTCTGAAGCAGTACAGTAGTTATTGTTATAGCAGGAGATAGCTGTCTGAAGCAGTACAGTAGTTATTGTTATATCAGGAGATATCTGTCTGAAGCAGTACAGTAGTTATTGTTAGAGCAGGAGATATCAGTCTGAAGCAGTACAGTAGTTATTGTTATAGCAGGAGATATCTGTCTGAAGCAGTACAGTAGTTATTGTTATAGCAGGAGATATCTGTCTGAAGCAGTACAGTAGTTATTGTTATAGCAGGAGATATCTGTCTGAAGCAGTACAGTAGTTATTGTTATAGCAGGAGATATCTGTCTGAAGCAGTACAGTAGTTATTGTTATAGCAGGAGATATCTGTCTGAAGCAGTACAGTAGTTATTGTTATAGCAGGAGATATCTGTCTTAGCAGTACAGTAGTTATTGTTATAGCAGGAGATATCTGTCTGAAGCAGTACAGTAGTTATTGTTATAGCAGGAGATATCAGTCTGAGCAGTACAGTAGTTATTGTTATAGCAGGAGATATCTGTCTGAAGCAGTACAGTAGTTATTGTTATAGCAGGAGATATCTGTCAGAAGCAGTACAGTAGTTATTGTTATAGCAGGAGATATCAGTCTGAAGCAGTACAGTAGTTATTGTTATAGAAGGAGATATCTGTCTGAAGCAGCACAGTAGTTATTGTTATAGCAGGAGATATCTGTCTGAGCAGTACAGAAGTTATTGTTATAGCAGGAGATATCTGTCTGAAGCAGTACAGTAGTTATTGTTATAGTAGGAGATATCTGTCTGAGCAGTACAGTAGTTATTGTTATAGCAGGAGATATCTGTCTGAAGCAGTACAGTAGTTATTGTTATAGCAGGAGATATCAATCTGAAACAGTACAGTAGCTATTGTTATAGCAGGAGATATCTGTCTGAGCAGTACAGTAGTTATTGTTATAGCAGGAGTTATCAGTCTGAAGCAGTACAGTAGTTATTGTTATAGCAGGAGATATCTGTCTGAAGCAGTACAGTAGTTATTGTTATAGCAGGAGATATCTGTCTGAAGCAGTACAGTAGTTATTGTTATATCAGGAGATATCTGTCTGAAGCAGTACAGTAGTTATTGTTAGAGCAGGAGATATCAGTCTGAAGCAGTACAGTAGTTATTGTTATAGCAGGAGATATCTGTCTGAAGCAGTACAGTAGTTATTGTTATAGCAGGAGATATCTGTCTGAAGCAGTACAGTAGTTATTGCTATAGCAGGAGATATCTGTCTGAAGCAGTACAGTAGTTATTGTTATAGCAGGAGATATCTGTCTGAAGCAGTACAGTAGTTATTGTTATAGCAGGAGATATCTGTCTGAAGCAGTACAGTAGTTATTGTTATAGCAGGAGATATCTGTCTGAAGCAGTACAGTAGTTATTGTTATAGCAGGAGATATCTGTCTGAAGCAGTACAGTAGTTATTGTTATAGTAGGAGATATCTGTCTGAAGCAGTACAGTAGTTATTGTTATAGCAGGAGATATCTGTCTGAAGCAGTACAGTAGTTATTGTTATAGCAGGAGATATCTGTCTTAGCAGTACAGTAGTTATTGTTATAGCAGGATATATCTGTCTGAAGCAGTACAGTAGTTATTGTTATAGCAGGAGATATCTGTCTGAAGCAGTACAGTAGTTATTGTTATAGCAGGAGATATCTGTCTGAAGCAGTACAGTAGTTATTGTTATAGTAGGAGATATCTGTCTGAAGCAGTACAGTAGTTATTGTTATAGCAGGAGATATCTGTCTGAAGCAGTACAGTAGTTATTGTTATAGTAGGAGATATCTGTCTGAAGCAGTACAGTAGTTATTGTTATAGCAGGAGATATCTGTCTGAAGCAGTACAGTAGTTATTGTTATAGCAGGAGATATCTGTCTTAGCAGTACAGTAGTTATTGTTATAGCAGGAGATATCTGTCTGAAGCAGTACAGTAGTTATTGTTATAGCAGGAGATATCTGTCAGAAGCAGTACAGTAGTTATTGTTATAGCAGGAGATATCAGTCTGAAGCAGTACAGTAGTTATTGTTATAGAAGGAGATATCTGTCTGAAGCAGCACAGTAGTTATTGTTATAGCAGGAGATATCTGTCTGAGCAGTACAGAAGTTATTGTTATAGCAGGAGATATCTGTCTGAAGCAGTACAGTAGTTATTGTTATAGTAGGAGATATCTGTCTGAGCAGTACAGTAGTTATTGTTATAGCAGGAGATATCTGTCTGAAGCAGTACAGTAGTTATTGTTATAGCAGGAGATATCAATCTGAAACAGTACAGTAGCTATTGTTATAGCAGGAGATATCTGTCTGAGCAGTACAGTAGTTATTGTTATAGCAGGAGTTATCAGTCTGAAGCAGTACAGTAGTTATTGTTATAGCAGGAGATATCTGTCTGAAGCAGTACAGTAGTTATTGTTATAGCAGGAGATATCTGTCTGAAGCAGTACAGTAGTTATTGTTATATCAGGAGATATCTGTCTGAAGCAGTACAGTAGTTATTGTTAGAGCAGGAGATATCAGTCTGAAGCAGTACAGTAGTTATTGTTATAGCAGGAGATATCTGTCTGAAGCAGTACAGTAGTTATTGTTATAGCAGGAGATATCTGTCTGAAGCAGTACAGTAGTTATTGCTATAGCAGGAGATATCTGTCTGAAGCAGTACAGTAGTTATTGTTATAGCAGGAGATATCTGTCTGAAGCAGTACAGTAGTTATTGTTATAGCAGGAGATATCTGTCTGAAGCAGTACAGTAGTTATTGTTATAGCAGGAGATATCTGTCTGAAGCAGTACAGTAGTTATTGTTATAGCAGGAGATATCTGTCTGAAGCAGTACAGTAGTTATTGTTATAGTAGGAGATATCTGTCTGAAGCAGTACAGTAGTTATTGTTATAGCAGGAGATATCTGTCTGAAGCAGTACAGTAGTTATTGTTATAGCAGGAGATATCTGTCTTAGCAGTACAGTAGTTATTGTTATAGCAGGATATATCTGTCTGAAGCAGTACAGTAGTTATTGTTATAGCAGGAGATATCTGTCTGAAGCAGTACAGTAGTTATTGTTATAGCAGGAGATATCTGTCTGAAGCAGTACAGTAGTTATTGTTATAGTAGGAGATATCTGTCTGAAGCAGTACAGTAGTTATTGTTATAGCAGGAGATATCTGTCTGAAGCAGTACAGTAGTTATTGTTATAGTAGGAGATATCTGTCTGAAGCAGTACAGTAGTTATTGTTATAGCAGGAGATATCTGTCTGAAGCAGTACAGTAGTTATTGTTATAGCAGGAGATATCTGTCTTAGCAGTACAGTAGTTATTGTTATAGCAGGATATATCTGTCTGAAGCAGTACAGTAGTTATTGTTATAGCAGGAGATATCTGTCTGAAGCAGTACAGTAGTTATTGTTATAGCAGGAGATATCTGTCTGAAGCAGTACAGTAGTTATTGTTATAGTAGGAGATATCTGTCTGAAGCAGTACAGTAGTTATTGTTATAGCAGGAGATATCTGTCTGAAGCAGTACAGTAGTTATTGTTATAGCAGGAGATATCTGTCTTAGCAGTACAGTAGTTATTGTTATAGCAGGATATATCTGTCTGAAGCAGTACAGTAGTTATTGTTATAGCAGGAGATATCAGTCTGAGCAGTACAGTAGTTATTGTTATAGCAGGAGATATCTGTCTGAAGCAGTACAGTAGTTATTGTTATAGCAGGAGATATCTGTCAGAAGCAGTACAGTAGTTATTGTTATAGCAGGAGATATCTGTCAGAAGCAGTACAGTAGTTATTGTTATAGCAGGAGATATCAGTCTGAAGCAGTACAGTAGTTATTGTTATAGAAGGAGATATCTGTCTGAAGCAGCACAGTAGTTATTGTTATAGCAGGAGATATCTGTCTGAGCAGTACAGAAGTTATTGTTATAGCAGGAGATATCTGTCTGAAGCAGTACAGTAGTTATTGTTATAGTAGGAGATATCTGTCTGAGCAGTACAGTAGTTATTGTTATAGCAGGAGATATCTGTCTGAAGCAGTACAGTAGTTATTGTTATAGCAGGAGATATCAATCTGAAACAGTACAGTAGCTATTGTTATAGCAGGAGATATCTGTCTGAGCAGTACAGTAGTTATTGTTATAGCAGGAGTTATCAGTCTGAAGCAGTACAGTAGTTATTGTTATAGCAGGAGATATCTGTCTGAAGCAGTACAGTAGTTATTGTTATAGCAGGAGATATCTGTCTGAAGCAGTAAAGTAGTTATTGTTATATCAGGAGATATCTGTCTGAAGCAGTACAGTAGTTATTGTTAGAGCAGGAGATATCAGTCTGAAGCAGTACAGTAGTTATTGTTATAGCAGGAGATATCTGTCTGAAGCAGTACAGTAGTTATTGTTATAGCAGGAGATATCTGTCTGAAGCAGTACAGTAGTTATTGTTATAGCAGGAGATATCTGTCTGAAGCAGTACAGTAGTTATTGTTATAGCAGGAGATATCTGTCTGAAGCAGTACAGTAGTTATTGTTATAGCAGGAGATATCTGTCTGAAGCAGTACAGTAGTTATTGTTATAGCAGGAGATATCTGTCTGAAGCAGTACAGTAGTTATTGTTATAGCAGGAGATATCTGTCTGAAGCAGTACAGTAGTTATTGTTATAGTAGGAGATATCTGTCTGAAGCAGTACAGTAGTTATTGTTATAGCAGGAGATATCTGTCTGAAGCAGTACAAGAGTTATTGTTATAGCAGGAGATATCTGTCTTAGCAGTACAGTAGTTATTGTTATAGCAGGATATATCTGTCTGAAGCAGTACAGTAGTTATTGTTATAGCAGGAGATATCAGTCTGAGCAGTACAGTAGTTATTGTTATAGCAGGAGATATCTGTCTGAAGCAGTACAGTAGTTATTGTTATAGCAGGAGATATCTGTCAGAAGCAGTACAGTAGTTATTGTTATAGCAGGAGATATCAGTCTGAAGCAGTACAGTAGTTATTGTTATAGAAGGAGATATCTGTCTGAAGCAGCACAGTAGTTATTGTTATAGCAGGAGATATCTGTCTGAGCAGTACAGAAGTTATTGTTATAGCAGGAGATATCTGTCTGAAGCAGTACAGTAGTTATTGTTATAGTAGGAGATATCTGTCTGAGCAGTACAGTAGTTATTGTTATAGCAGGAGATATCTGTCTGAAGCAGTACAGTAGTTATTGTTATAGCAGGAGATATCAATCTGAAACAGTACAGTAGCTATTGTTATAGCAGGAGATATCTGTCTGAGCAGTACAGTAGTTATTGTTATAGCAGGAGTTATCAGTCTGAAGCAGTACAGTAGTTATTGTTATAGCAGGATATATCAGTCTGAAGCAGTACAGTAGTTATTGTTATAGCAGGAGATATCTGTCTGAAGCAGTACAGTAGTTATTGTTATAGCAGGAGATATCTGTCTGAAGCAGTACAGTAGTTATTGTTATAGCAGGAGATATCTGTCTGAAGCAGTACAGTAGTTATTGTTATAGCAGGATATATCTGTCTGAAGCAGTACAGTAGTTATTGTTATAGCAGGAGATATCAGTCTGAAGCAGTACAGTAGTTATTGTTATATCAGGAGATATCTGTCTGAAGCAGTACAGTAGTTATTGCTATAGTAGGAGATATCTGTCTGAAGCAGTACAGTAGTTATTGTTATAGCAGGAGATATCTGTCTGAAGCAGTACAGTAGTTATTGTTATAGCAGGAGATATCTGTCTGAAGCAGTACAGTAGTTATTGTTATAGCAGGAGATATCTGTCTGAAGCAGTACAGTAGTTATTGTTATAGCAGGAGATATCTGTCTGAAGCAGTACATTAGTTATTGTTATAGTAGGAGATATCTGTCTGAAGCAGTACAGTAGTTATTGTTATAGTAGGAGATATCTGTCTGAAGCAGTACAGTAGTTATTGTTATAGCAGGAGATATCTGTCTGAAACAGTACAGTAGTTATTGTTATAGTAGGAGATATCTGTCTGAAGCAGTGCAGTAGTTATTGTTATAGCAGGAGATATCTGTCTGAAGCAGTACAGTAGTTATTGTTATAGCAGGAGATATCTGACTGAAGCAGTACAGTAGTTATTGTTATAGCAGGAGATATCTGTCTGAAGCAGTACAGTAGTTATTGTTATAGCAGGAGATATCTGTCTGAAGCAGTCCAGTAGTTATTGTTATAGCAGGAGATATCTGTCTGAAGCAGTACAGTAGTTATTGTTATAGCAGGAGATATCTGTCTGAAGCAGTACAGTAGTTATTGTTATAGCAGGAGATATCTGACTGAAGCAGTCCAGTAGTTATTGTTATAGCAGGAGATATCTGTCTGAAGCAGTACAGTAGTTATTGTTATAGCAGGAGATATCTGTCTGAAGCAGTACAGTAGTTATTGTTATAGCAGGAGATATCTGTCTGAAGCAGTACAGTAGTTATTGTTATATCAGGAGATATCTGTCTGAAGCAGTACAGTAGTTATTGTTAGAGCAGGAGATATCAGTCTGAAGCAGTACCGTAGTTATTGTTATAGCAGGAGATATCTGTCTGAAGCAGTACAGTAGTTATTGTTATAGCAGGAGATATCTGTCTGAAGCAGTACAGTAGTTATTGTTATAGCAGGAGATATCTGTCTGAAGCAGTACAGTAGTTATTGTTATAGCAGGAGATATCTGTCTGAAGCAGTACAGTAGTTATTGTTATAGCAGGAGATATCTGTCTGAAGCAGTACAGTAGTTATTGTTATAGCAGGAGATATCTGTCTGAAGCAGTACAGTAGTTATTGTTATAGCAGGAGATATCTGTCTGAAGCAGTACAGTAGTTATTGTTATAGTAGGAGATATCTGTCTGAAGCAGTACAGTAGTTATTGTTATAGCAGGAGATATCTGTCTGAAGCAGTACAGTAGTTATTGTTATAGCAGGAGATATCTGTCTTAGCAGTACAGTAGTTATTGTTATAGCAGGATATATCTGTCTGAAGCAGTACAGTAGTTATTGTTATAGCAGGAGATATCAGTCTGAGCAGTACAGTAGTTATTGTTATAGCAGGAGATATCTGTCTGAAGCAGTACAGTAGTTATTGTTATAGCAGGAGATATCAATCTGAAACAGTACAGTAGCTATTGTTATAGCAGGAGATATCTGTCTGAGCAGTACAGTAGTTATTGTTATAGCAGGAGTTATCAGTCTGAAGCAGTACAGTAGTTATTGTTATAGCAGGAGATATCTGTCTGAAGCAGTACAGTAGTTATTGTTATAGCAGGAGATATCTGTCTGAAGCAGTGCAGTAGTTATTGTTATAGCAGGAGATATCTGTCTGAAGCAGTACAGTAGTTATTGTTATAGCAGGAGATATCTGACTGAAGCAGTACAGTAGTTATTGTTATAGCAGGAGATATCTGTCTGAAGCAGTACAGTAGTTATTGTTATAGCAGGAGATATCTGTCTGAAGCAGTCCAGTAGTTATTGTTATAGCAGGAGATATCTGTCTGAAGCAGTACAGTAGTTATTGTTATAGCAGGAGATATCTGTCGGAAGCAGTACAGTAGTTATTGTTATAGCAGGAGATATCTGACTGAAGCAGTCCAGTAGTTATTGTTATAGCAGGAGATATCTGTCTGAAGCAGTACAGTAGTTATTGTTATAGCAGGAGATATCTGTCTGAAGCAGTACAGTAGTTATTGTTATAGCAGGAGATATCTGTCTGAAGCAGTACAGTAGTTATTGTTATATCAGGAGATATCTGTCTGAAGCAGTACAGTAGTTATTGTTAGAGCAGGAGATATCAGTCTGAAGCAGTACAGTAGTTATTGTTATAGCAGGAGATATCTGTCTGAAGCAGTACAGTAGTTATTGTTATAGCAGGAGATATCAATCTGAAACAGTACAGTAGCTATTGTTATAGCAGGAGATATCTGTCTGAGCAGTACAGTAGTTATTGTTATAGCAGGAGTTATCAGTCTGAAGCAGTACAGTAGTTATTGTTATAGCAGGAGATATCTGTCTGAAGCAGTACAGTAGTTATTGTTATAGCAGGAGATATCTGTCTGAAGCAGTACAGTAGTTATTGTTATATCAGGAGATATCTGTCTGAAGCAGTACAGTAGTTATTGTTAGAGCAGGAGATATCAGTCTGAAGCAGTACAGTAGTTATTGTTATAGCAGGAGATATCTGTCTGAAGCAGTACAGTAGTTATTGTTATAGCAGGAGATATCTGTCTGAAGCAGTACAGTAGTTATTGTTATAGCAGGAGATATCTGTCTGAAGCAGTACAGTAGTTATTGTTATAGCAGGAGATATCTGTCTGAAGCAGTACAGTAGTTATTGTTATAGCAGGAGATATCTGTCTGAAGCAGTACAGTAGTTATTGTTATAGCAGGAGATATCTGTCTGAAGCAGTACAGTAGTTATTGTTATAGCAGGAGATATCTGTCTGAAGCAGTACAGTAGTTATTGTTATAGTAGGAGATATCTGTCTGAAGCAGTACAGTAGTTATTGTTATAGCAGGAGATATCTGTCTGAAGCAGTACAGTAGTTATTGTTATAGCAGGAGATATCTGTCTTAGCAGTACAGTAGTTATTGTTATAGCAGGATATATCTGTCTGAAGCAGTACAGTAGTTATTGTTATAGCAGGAGATATCAGTCTGAGCAGTACAGTAGTTATTGTTATAGCAGGAGATATCTGTCTGAAGCAGTACAGTAGTTATTGTTATAGCAGGAGATATCTGTCAGAAGCAGTACAGTAGTTATTGTTATAGCAGGAGATATCAGTCTGAAGCAGTACAGTAGTTATTGTTATAGAAGGAGATATCTGTCTGAAGCAGCACAGTAGTTATTGTTATAGCAGGAGATATCTGTCTGAGCAGTACAGAAGTTATTGTTATAGCAGGAGATATCTGTCTGAAGCAGTACAGTAGTTATTGTTATAGTAGGAGATATCTGTCTGAGCAGTACAGTAGTTATTGTTATAGCAGGAGATATCTGTCTGAAGCAGTACAGTAGTTATTGTTATAGCAGGAGATATCAATCTGAAACAGTACAGTAGCTATTGTTATAGCAGGAGATATCTGTCTGAGCAGTACAGTAGTTATTGTTATAGCAGGAGTTATCAGTCTGAAGCAGTACAGTAGTTATTGTTATAGCAGGATATATCAGTCTGAAGCAGTACAGTAGTTATTGTTATAGCAGGAGATATCTGTCTGAAGCAGTACAGTAGTTATTGTTATAGCAGGAGATATCTGTCTGAAGCAGTACAGTAGTTATTGTTATAGCAGGAGATATCTGTCTGAAGCAGTACAGTAGTTATTGTTATAGCAGGATATATCTGTCTGAAGCAGTACAGTAGTTATTGTTATAGCAGGAGATATCAGTCTGAAGCAGTACAGTAGTTATTGTTATATCAGGAGATATCTGTCTGAAGCAGTACAGTAGTTATTGCTATAGTAGGAGATATCTGTCTGAAGCAGTACAGTAGTTATTGTTATAGCAGGAGATATCTGTCTGAAGCAGTACAGTAGTTATTGTTATAGCAGGAGATATCTGTCTGAAGCAGTACAGTAGTTATTGTTATAGCAGGAGATATCTGTCTGAAGCAGTACAGTAGTTATTGTTATAGCAGGAGATATCTGTCTGAAGCAGTACATTAGTTATTGTTATAGTAGGAGATATCTGTCTGAAGCAGTACAGTAGTTATTGTTATAGTAGGAGATATCTGTCTGAAGCAGTACAGTAGTTATTGTTATAGCAGGAGATATCTGTCTGAAACAGTACAGTAGTTATTGTTATAGTAGGAGATATCTGTCTGAAGCAGTGCAGTAGTTATTGTTATAGCAGGAGATATCTGTCTGAAGCAGTACAGTAGTTATTGTTATAGCAGGAGATATCTGACTGAAGCAGTACAGTAGTTATTGTTATAGCAGGAGATATCTGTCTGAAGCAGTACAGTAGTTATTGTTATAGCAGGAGATATCTGTCTGAAGCAGTACAGTAGTTATTGTTATAGCAGGAGATATCTGTCTGAAGCAGTACAGTAGTTATTGTTATAGCAGGAGATATCTGTCTGAAGCAGTACAGTAGTTATTGTTACAGCAGGAGATATCTGTCTGAAGCAGTACAGTAGTTATTGTTATAGCAGGAGATATCTGTCTGAGCAGTACAGTAGTTTACTTGTGTTCTGTGTGATTAGTTTGTGCTGTCAGAGCCAGTGAGCCAGCCCCCCGTGTGCTACACTAACTTACACTCCTTTTCTTACTCGTCTATTTGTCGTTACAGCGTCGACTCAGTACACGGCCCCCTGACTGCAACACAGCACCGGTCCAAGAGTGTTTATCGACAGCATAGTTCAAGGCCAAAGCCATGACTTTCAAACAGCACTGAGTGAACGAGCGGAGGACCATCACTATTGAATATTTTTGACCGATGTTTGGTAATCAGAGAATTGTAGAATTGTAAGCAGATGAGTATTGTTTCGTTCTCTGCTATTGAATTTTTCACATTCTTCATTTCTGCCATTGTTTACAGCTCAAAGCTAGTATGGGAATATTGATTTGTGTTTCAGTTCAAAATAACAGCTAGTGGACGGTGTTACGTTTAATTCTGCATATTTAGCATTTTTTCATGTATCTGCTATGGGATCCCGATTCCCCTCTAAAACATGATTTATCATGGAAGTCTATGAGTGATGTAATGGGATGACATGGTTTCCAATTATTATATTATTACTGTAACCTTATATAATAATGACTTACAACAGTAATAATATCTTAATAGCAGCCTAACCTTGTTTGAGAAGATCTATTGTATTGATGGATACTGTGTTTCAGACACTGCTGTGTTTCCTGCTGTAGACACTGCAGCAGTGTGCTGAAACACAACACCACAGACACAGACTGAGGCCGTGACATTGTCTGCTCTCTGTGTTAACTGATATCTTTCCTCGGTGATACAGCCTCCACAGCCCAGACAACAGGACATATTCTCCTGATACAGCCTCAACAGCCCAAAACAACAGGACATATTCTCCTGATACAGCTTCAACAGCCCAAAACAACAGGACATATTCTCCTGATACAGCTTCTACAGCCCAAAACAACAGGACATATTCTCCTGATACAGCTTCTACAGCCCAAAACAACAGGACATATTCTCCTGATACAGCTTCTACAGCCCAAAACAACAGGACATATTCTCCTGATACAGCTTCTACAGCCCAAAACAACAGGACATATTCTCCTGATACAGCTTCTCCAGCCCAAAACAACGGGACATATTCTCCTGATACAGCGTCTACAGCCCAAAACAACAAGGGATTCAGCATCACAAAGACAGGATGGAATCTGAGGTCAACTTCAGCCACAACATATGGCAACAGAATAGATATATATATATATATATATCTGTGAGCTACAAGTGTTTTGTAAAGGCATACCTCACTAAAATATGTCTTCACCTGGCCTCGAAACAGTTATGTAGTACGGACTAAAGTATCCTTCAGCCATTCTCTTAACATGGATTTCTCCAGGTCGGGAGAGATGTGTTACGCGCCAGAGAGGATGAATCAACTGGGGAATATATATCAGGAGTAGAGGGCCTTATAATATAGTTTACTGACTGTTACATCAGGCCTTATTATATAGTTTACTAACAGTTACATCGGGCCTTATTATATAGTTTACTGACTGTTAAATCAGACCTTATTATATAGTTTTCTAACTGTTACATCAGGAGCAGAGGGCCTTATAATATAGTTTACTAACTGTTACATCATGCCTTATTATATAGTTTACTGACTGTTACACCAGGCCTTATTATATAGTTTACTAACTGTTACATCAGGCCTTATTATATAGTTTACTAACTGTTACACCAGGCCTTATTATATAGTTTACTAACTGTTACATCAGGCCTTATTATATAGTTTACTAACTGTTACATCAGGCCTTATTATATAGTTTACTAACTGTTACATCAGGCCTTATTATAAAGTTTACTAAGTGTTACACCAGGCCTTATTATATAGTTTACTAACTGTTACATCAGGATTAGAGGGCCTTATAATATAGTTTACTAACTGTTACATCAGGCCTTTTTATATAGTTTACTAACTGTTATATCAGGCCTTATTATATAGTTTACTAACTGTTACATCAGGCCTTATTATATAGTTTACTAACTGTTACACCAGGCCTTATTATATAGTTTACTAACTGTTACATCAGGCCTTATTATATAGTTTACTAACTGTTACATCAGGCCTTATTATATAGTTTACTAACTGTTACATCAGGCCTTATTATAAAGTTTACTAAGTGTTACATCAGGCCGTATTATATAGTTTACTAACTGTTACATCAGGAGCAGAGGGCCTTATAATATAGTTTACTAACTGTTACATCAGGCCTTTTTATATAGTTTACTAACTGTTACATCAGGCCTTATTATTTAGTTTACTAACTGTTACATCAGGAGCAGAGGGCCTTATAATATAGTTTACTAACTGTTACATCAGGCCTTATTATATAGTTTACTAACTGTTACACCAGGCCTTATTATATAGTTTACTAACTGTTACATCAGGAGCAGAGGGCCTTATAATATAGTTTACTAACTGTTACATCAGGCCTTATTATATAGTTTACTAACTGTTACATCAGGCCTTATTATATAGTTTACTAACTGTTACACCAGGCCTTATTATATAGTTTACTAACTGTTACATCAGGCCTTATTATATAGTTTACTAACTGTTACATCAGGCCTTATTATATAGTTTACTAACTGTTACATCAGGCCTTATTATAAAGTTTACTAAGTGTTACATCAGGCCTTATTATATAGTTTACTAACTGTTACATCAGGAGCAGAGGGCCTTATAATATAGTTTACTAACTGTTACATCAGGCCTTTTTATATAGTTTACTAACTGTTACATCAGGCCTTATTATATAGTTTACTAACTGTTACATCAGGAGCAGAGGGCCTTATAATATAGTTTACTAACTGCTACATCAGGCCTTATTATATAGTTTACTAACTGTTACACCAGGCCTTATTATATAGTTTACTAACTGTTACATCAGGAGCAGAGGGCCTTATAATATAGTTTACTAACTGTTACATCAGGCCTTATTATATAGTGTACTAACTGTTACATCAGGCCTTATTATATAGTTTACTAACTGTTACACCAGGCCTTATTATATAGTTTACTAACTGTTACATCAGGCCTTATTATATAGTTTACTAACTGTTACATCAGGCCTTATTATATAGTTTACTAACTGTTACATCAGGCCTTATTATAAAGTTTACTAAGTGTTACATCAGGCCTTATTATATAGTTTACTAACTGTTACATCAGGAGCAGAGGGCCTTATAATATAGTTTACTAACTGTTACATCAGGCCTTTTTATATAGTTTACTAACTGTTACATCAGGCCTTATTATATAGTTTACTAACTGTTACATCAGGAGCAGAGGGCCTTATAATATAGTTTACTAACTGTTATATCAGGCCTTATTATATAGTTTACTAACTGTTACACCAGACCTTATTATATAGTTTACTAACTGTTACATCAGGAGCAGAGGGCCTTATAATATAGTTTACTAACTGTTACATCAGGCCTTATTATATAGTTTACTAACTGTTACATCAGGCCTTATAATATAGTTTACTAACTGTTACATCAGGCCTTATTATATAGTTTACTAACTGTTACATCAGGCCTTATTATATAGTTTACTAACTGTTACATCAGGCCTTATTATAAAGTTTACTAAGTGTTACATCAGGCCTTATTATATAGTTTACTAACTGTTACATCAGGAGCAGAGGGCCTTATAATATAGTTTACTAACTGTTACATCAGGCCTTTTTATATAGTTTACTAACTGTTACATCAGGCCTTATTATATAGTTTACTAACTGTTACATCAGGAGCAGAGGGCCTTATAATATAGTTTACTAACTGCTACATCAGGCCTTATTATATAGTTTACTAACTGTTACACCAGGCCTTATTATATAGTTTACTAACTGTTACATCAGGAGCAGAGGGCCTTATAATATAGTTTACTAACTGTTACATCAGGCCTTATTATATAGTGTACTAACTGTTACATCAGGCCTTATTATATAGTTTACTAACTGTTACACCAGGCCTTATTATATAGTTTACTAACTGTTACATCAGGCCTTATTATATAGTTTACTAACTGTTACATCAGGCCTTATTATATAGTTTACTAACTGTTACATCAGGCCTTATTATAAAGTTTACTAAGTGTTACATCAGGCCTTATTATATAGTTTACTAACTGTTACATCAGGAGCAGAGGGCCTTATAATATAGTTTACTAACTGTTACATCAGGCCTTTTTATATAGTTTACTAACTGTTACATCAGGCCTTATTATATAGTTTACTAACTGTTACATCAGGAGCAGAGGGCCTTATAATATAGTTTACTAACTGTTATATCAGGCCTTATTATATAGTTTACTAACTGTTACACCAGACCTTATTATATAGTTTACTAACTGTTACATCAGGAGCAGAGGGCCTTATAATATAGTTTACTAACTGTTACATCAGGCCTTATTATATAGTTTACTAACTGTTACATCAGGCCTTATTATATAGTTTACTAACTGTTACACCAGGCCTTATTATATAGTTTACTAACTGTTACACCAGGCCTTATTATATAGTTTACTAACTGTTACACCAGGCCTTATTATATAGTTTACTAACTGTTACACCAGGCCTTATTATATAGTTTACTAACTGTTACACCAGGCCTTATTATATAGTTTACTAACTGTTACACCAGGCCTTATTATATAGTTTACTAACTGTTACACCAGGCCTTATTATATAGTTTACTAACTGTTACATCAGGCCTTATTATATAGTTTACTAACTGTTACATCAGGCCTTATTATAAAGTTTACTAAGTGTTACATCAGGCCTTATTATATAGTTTACTAACTGTTACATCAGGAGCAGAGGGCCTTATAATATAGTTTACTAACTGTTACATCAGGCCTTTTTATATAGTTTACTAACTGTTACATCAGGCCTTATTATATAGTTTACTAACTGTTACATCAGGAGCAGAGGGCCTTATAATATAGTTTACTAACTGTTATATCAGGCCTTATTATATAGTTTACTAACTGTTACACCAGACCTTATTATATAGTTTACTAACTGTTACATCAGGAGCAGAGGGCCTTATAATATAGTTTACTAACTGTTACATCAGGCCTTATTATATAGTTTACTAACTGTTACATCAGGCCTTATTATATAGTTTACTAACTGTTACACCAGGCCTTATTATATAGTTTACTAACTGTTACACCAGGCCTTATTATATAGTTTACTAACTGTTACACCAGGCCTTATTATATAGTTTACTAACTGTTACACCAGGCCTTATTATATAGTTTACTAACTGTTACACCAGGCCTTATTATATAGTTTACTAACTGTTACACCAGGCCTTATTATATAGTTTACTAACTGTTACACCAGGCCTTATTATATAGTTTACTAACTGTTACACCAGGCCTTATTATATAGTTTACTAACTGTTACACCAGGCCTTATTATATAGTTTACTAACTGTTACATCAGGCCTTATTATATAGTTTACTAACTGTTACATCAGGCCTTATTATAAAGTTTACTAAGTGTTACATCAGGCCTTATTATATAGTTTACTAACTGTTACATCAGGAGCAGAGGGCCTTATAATATAGTTTACTAACTGTTACATCAGGCCTTTTTATATAGTTTACTAACTGTTACATCAGGCCTTATTATATAGTTTACTAACTGTTACATCAGGAGCAGAGGGCCTTATAATATAGTTTACTAACTGTTATATCAGGCCTTATTATATAGTTTACTAACTGTTACACCAGACCTTATTATATAGTTTACTAACTGTTACATCAGGAGCAGAGGGCCTTATAATATAGTTTACTAACTGTTACATCAGGCCTTATTATATAGTTTACTAACTGTTACATCAGGCCTTATTATATAGTTTACTAACTGTTACACCAGGCCTTATTATATAGTTTACTAACTGTTACACCAGGCCTTATTATATAGTTTACTAACTGTTACACCAGGCCTTATTATATAGTTTACTAACTGTTACACCAGGCCTTATTATATAGTTTACTAACTGTTACACCAGGCCTTATTATATAGTTTACTAACTGTTACACCAGGCCTTATTATATAGTTTACTAACTGTTACACCAGGACTTATTATATAGTTTACTAACTGTTACACCAGGCCTTATTATATAGTTTACTAACTGTTACATCAGGCCTTATTATATAGTTTACTAACTGTTACATCAGGAGCAGAGGGCCTTATAGTATAGTTTACTAACTGTTACATCAGGCCTTATTATATAGTTTACTAACTGTTACACCAGGCCTTATTATATAGTTTACTAACTGTTACATCAGGCCTTATTATATAGTTTACTAACTGTTACATCAGGCCTTATTTTATAGTTTACTAAATGTTACATCAGGCCTTATTATATAGTTTACTAACTGTTACATCAGGCCTTATTATATAGTTTACTAACTGTTACATCAGGCCTTATAATATAGTTTACTAACTGTTACACCAGGCCTTATAATATAGTTTACTAACTGTTACATCATGCCTTATTATATAGTTTACTAACTGTTACATCAGGCCTTATAATATAGTTTACTAACTGTTACATCAGGCCTTATTATATAGTTTACTAACTGTTACATCAGGCCTTATTATATAGTTTACTAACTGTTACACCAGGCCTTATAATATAGTTTACTAACTGTTACATCAGGCCTTATTATATAGTTTACATCAGGCCTTATTATATAGTTTACTAACTGTTACATCAGGCCTTATAATATAGTTTACTAACTGTTACATCAGGCCTTATAATATAGTTTACTAACTGTTACATCAGGCCTTATAATATAGTTTACTAACTGTTATATCAGGCCATATTATATAGTTTACTAACTGTTACACCAGACCTTATTATATAGTTTACTAACTGTTACATCAGGAGCAGAGGGCCTTATAATATAGTTTACTAACTGTTACATCAGGCCTTATTATATAGTTTACTAACTGTTACATCAGGCCTTATTATATAGTTTACTAACTGTTACACCAGGCCTTATTATATAGTTTACTAACTGTTACACCAGGCCTTATTATATAGTTTACTAACTGTTACACCAGGCCTTATTATATAGTTTACTAACTGTTACACCAGGCCTTATTATATAGTTTACTAACTGTTACACCAGGCCTTATTATATAGTTTACTAACTGTTACACCAGGCCTTATAATATAGTTTACTAACTGTTACACCAGGCCTTATTATATAGTTTACTAACTGTTACACCAGGCCTTATTATATAGTTTACTAACTGTTACATCAGGCCTTATTATATAGTTTACTAACTGTTACATCAGGAGCAGAGGGCCTTATAGTATAGTTTACTAACTGTTACATCAGGCCTTATTATATAGTTTACTAACTGTTACACCAGGCCTTATTATATAGTTTACTAACTGTTACATCAGGCCTTATTATATAGTTTACTAACTGTTACATCAGGCCTTATTATATAGTTTACTAAATGTTACATCAGGCCTTATTATATAGTTTACTAACTGTTACATCAGGCCTTATTATATAGTTTACTAACTGTTACACCAGGCCTTATAATATAGTTTACTAACTGTTACATCATGCCTTATTATATAGTTTACTAACTGTTACATCAGGCCTTATAATATAGTTTACTAACTGTTACATCAGGCCTAATTATATAGTTTACTAACTGTTACATCAGGCCTTATTATATAGTTTACTAACTGTTACACCAGGCCTTATAATATAGTTTACTAACTGTTACATCAGGCCTTATTATATAGTTTACATCAGGCCTTATTATATAGTTTACTAACTGTTACATCAGGCCTTATAATATAGTTTACTAACTGTTACATCAGGCCTTATAATATAGTTTACTAACTGTTACATCAGGCCTTATAATATAGTTTACTAACTGTTACATCAGGCCTTATAATATAGTTTACTAACTGTTACATCAGGCCTTATTATATAGTTTACTAACTGTTACATCAGGCCTTATAATATAGTTTACTAACTGTTACATCAGGCCTTATTATATAGTTTACTAACTGTTACATCAGGCCTTATAATATAGTTTACTAACTGTTACATCAGGCCTTATAATATAGTTTACTAACTGTTACATCAGGCCTTATAATATAGTTTAATAACTGTTACATCAGGCCTTATTATATAGTTTACTAACTGCAGCCTGGTTGATGAGCAGGTGGGATGATTTCAATATTATTACAGTCCAGCACATACCTATAATAGTATTATTACAGACAATACCATATCTCTCTCCCATTTGCTTTGGTTTTTATTATATTTAATTGAATTTGATCCTTTATTTAGTCAGGTGAAATACCATTGAGATGGGTATCTCCTTCCTCACCTATCCATTATCAACTCTGAATGTCCAATACAACATTCTCAATATTCACAGTGTGTATATTTTACCATGGCTCGCTGACTCCCGCTGTCAACATATTGTGTGTTAAAGTGCAGGGTGGAGTGGCCTACCTCCGACGCTGTTGACTTGTCCCTCACAAATCTCTCCGGGGAGGCAGAACGGCTGTGAAAGGCCGCCTGACATTTACTTGAATATCATACACAAGTGGACACGCTGTGCTGCTGTTCAATGAGGTTGAAAACCATTGACATTTCACTGGGCCGGACGTGGTCTGGCTGGCCAGGCGGATGGCGGATGGCATCTGTCGCTGAGTGTGGCCTCTGTCTGTCGAGCCGGGTTAAAAGCACACTGACATTTGCCTGACATGTCAAGGACTTTTCCCAAGTGTCCCTCTCACCTTATGTTCACTCCACATTGTTCTGGTTGGATGCACGTCCAGGCAACAAAGGAGACACACATATCCTGTTATAGTGGTAGAGTCCTGTCTTGGAGAGAGCCCTGTCTGGGAGAGGGGTCAGACTCCTGTCTGAGAGAAGGGTCAGAGTCCTGTCTGGGAGAAGGGTCAGAGTCCTGTCTGGGAGAGAGTTCTGTCTGGGAGAGGGGTCAGAGTCCTGTCTGAGAGAAGGGTCAGAGTCCTGTCTGGGAGAAGGGTCAGAGTCCTGTCTGGGAGAGAGTTCTGTCTGGGAGAGGGGTCAGAGTCCTGTCTGGGAGAGGGGTCAGTCCTGTCTGGGAGAGGGGTCAGTCCTGTCTGGGAGAGGGGTCAGAGTCCTGTCTGAGAGAGGGGTCAGAGTCCTGTCTGAGAGAGGGGTCAGTGTCCTGTCTGGGAGAGGGGTCAGAGTCCTGTCTGTGAGAGGGGTCAGAGTCCTGTCTGGGAGAGGGGTCAGAGTCCTGTCTGAGAGAGGGGTCAGAGTCCTGTCTGTGAGAGGGGTCAGTGTCCTGTCTGGGAGAGGGGTCAGAGTCCTGTCTGTGAGAGGGGTCAGAGTCCTGTCTGGGAGAGGGGTCAGAGTCCTGTCTGTGAGAGGGGTCAGAGTCCTGTCTGGGAGAGGGGTCAGAGTCCTGTCTGTGAGAGGGGTCAGAGTACTGTCTGGGAGAGGGGTTAGAGTCCTGTCTGGGAAAGGGGTCAGAGTCCTGTCTGGGAGAGGGGTCAGAGTCCTGTCTGGGAGAGGGGTTAGAGTCCTGTCTGTGAGAGGGGTCAGAGTCCTGTCTGGGAGAGGGGTCAGTGTCCTGTCTGGAAGAGGGGTCAGAGTCCTGTCTCGGAGAGGGGTCAGAGTCCTGTCTGTGAGAGGGGTCAGAGTCCTGTCTGGGAGAGGGGTCAGAGTCCTGTCTGGGAGAGGGGTCAGAGTCCTGTCTGGGAGAGGGGTCAGAGTCCTGTCTGTGAGAGGGGTCAGAGTCCTGTCTGGGAGAGGGGTCAGAGTAAAAAAGATTGGCACCATAAATGTAAAGGATCATCCTCCTCACCAGTGCTGTAAAATACTTAAGTAAAAATACTTTAAAGTACTACTTAAGTAGTTTTTTGGGGAATCTGTACTTCACTTTACTATTTATATTTTTGACAACTTTTACTTTTACTTCACTACATTCCTAAAGAAAATAATGTACTTTTTACTCCATACATTTTCCCTGAGACCCAAAGATCCTTACATTTTGAATGTTAGCAGGACAGAAACATGGTCAAATTCACGCAATTACAGTGCCTTGCTGCATTACAACCTGTAATTTAAATGGATTTTTATTTGGATTTCATGTAATGGACATACACAAAATATTCCAAATTGGTGAAGTGAAAAGTAAAATAACTTGTTTCAAAACATTCTAAAAAATAAATAACGGAAAAGTGGTGCCCCCTTTGGTATGAAGCCCCTAAATAAGATCTGGTGCAACCAATTACCTTCAGAAGTCACATAATTAGTTAAATAAAGTCCACCTGTGTACAATCTAAGTGTCACATGATCTCAGTATATATACACCTGTTCTGAAAGGCCCCAGAGTCTGCAACACCACTAAGCAAGGGGCACCACCAAGCAAGCGGCACCTTGAAGACCAAGGAGCACTCCAAACAGGTCAGGGACAAAGTTGTGGAGAAGTACCGATCAGGGTTGGGTTATAAAAACATATCTGAAACTTTGAACATCCCACGGAGCACCATTAAATCCATTATTTAAAAAATTGAAAGAATATGGCACCACAACAAACCTGCCAAGAGAGGGCCGGCCACCAAAACTCACGGACCAGGCAAGGAGGGTATTAATCAGAGAGGCAACAAAGAGACCAAAGATAATACTGAAGGAGCTGCAAAGCTCCACAGCAGAGATTGGAGTATCTGTCCATAGGACCACTTTAAGCAGTACACTCCACAGAGCTGGGCTTAACGGAAGATTGGCCAGAAAAAAGCCATTGCTTAAAGAAAAATATAAGCAAACAGGTTTGGTGTTTGCCAAAAGGCATGTGGGAGATTCCCCAAACATATGGAAGAAGGTACTCTGGTCAGATGAGACAAAAATTGAGCTTTTTGGCCATCAAGGAAAACGCTATGTCTGGCGCAAACACATCACTTCTCATCACCCCGAAAACACCAGCCCCACAGTGAAGCATGATGGTGGCATTATCATGCTGTGGGGATGTTTTTCATCGGCAGGGACTGGGAAACTGGTCAGAATTGAAGGAATGATGGATGGCGCTAAATACAGGGAAATCCTTGAGGGAAACCTGTTTCAGCCTTCCAGAGATTTGAGCTGTGGCAAAATGGCTTAAGGACAACAAAGTCAAGGTATTGAAGTGGCCATCACATAGCCCTGACCTCAATCCAATCGTATAGAACATTTGTGGGCAGAACTGAAAAGGTGTGTGCGAGCAAGGAGGCCTACAAACCTGACTCAGTTACACCAGCTCTGTCAGGAGGAATGGGCCAAAATTCACCCAACTTATTGTGGGAAGCTTGTGGAAGGCTACCCGAAACGTTTGACCCAAGTTAAACAATTTAAAGGCAATGCTACCAAATACTAATTGAGTGTATACTTCTGACCCACTGGGAATGTGATGAAAGAAATAAAAGCTGAAATAAACCATTCTCTCTACTATTATTCTGACATTTCACATTCTTAAAATAAAGTGGTGATCCTAACTGACCTAAGACAGGGAATTTGTACAAGGATTAAATGTCAGGAATTGTGAAAAACAGAGTTTAAATGTATTTGGCAAAGGTGTATGTAAACTTCCGACTTCAACTGTAAGTATATTTCAAACCAAATACTTTCAGACCTTTTACTGAAGTAGTATTTTACTGGGTGACTTTCACTTTTACTTGAGTCATTTTTTTTAAATCAGGTATCTTTACCTTTACTCAAATATGACAACTGGGTACTTTTTCCACCACTGCTCCTCACACATGGTACCATAGCATGTACCTTTGGTTTGAATACCTGATGTAGCAAGTATGTCCTTTTATATTTCCACAAATTAGTGTTATTAGTATTCATCGTCAATCATTTAAAAGATCCATAAATTAGGAACATGACCCCCGTGAACCCTGAGAATACACTGTAAGTGAAAGTAAAGTGTTGCTAAAAGTGAACATAATTACTTGTGATAGTGGCACTGGAATTCACACATTACATTTACATTTTAGTCATTTAGCAGACACTCTTATCCAGAGCGACTTACAGTTAGTGTATACATTTTTATTTTTCATACTGGCCCCACCCGTGGGAATCGAACCCACAACCCTGGCGTTGCAAACACCATGCTCTACCAACTGAGCTACACGGATTGGTTTATCAAAAATGCACCTTTACATTTAAAATCCTGTCAACTCCGCTGCTTCATCGGTCCAGAGCACGAATAAATTAGCTTACCTTGTTTTGGTTTCCACACATTTACTTTATTTCCCGCTCAAAATAACATGATGTAGTTAAAGACCCTTCAACACCGAAGCACCACACGTGGGATTAAACTGGACGTGTATCCCAAAAAACGGCATCCTGTTCCCTACAAAAAGTGCTCTACTTTTGATCCGAGGGCCCGGTGCTACTCAGCAGTGAGGATGCTCCTGGCCACTCGGGCTGAAGACACACTCCTCTACTCTGTGAGAGGAATCAGTGGAATCACACAGATGTATACACAAATTCACGTACATACAAAAAACACACAATCACACACACAGCCGGAGCCAGTGTTTAATTGATCCAGAATCTGTGCTGTAGGTGTTGTGTGTGTGTGTGTGTGTGTGTGTGTGTGTGTGTGTGTGTGTGTGTGTGTGTGTGTGTGTGTGTGTGTGTGTGTGTGTGTGTGTGTGTGTGTGTGTGTGTGTGTGTGTGTGTGTGTGTGTGTGTGTGTGTGTGTGTGCGTGCGTGCGATCCCGGCTGGATCCATATCCTCTCTGACAGATACCAGCAGACCCCGCTAACCCGGCTGGATCAGGAAAGTGCAATAAAGTAACAGGGTTGAGGAATGGCTGAAGAATTGCAACATTTACCTGGAGCTAACTCTGCATAAAGCACTGTTGGGTGATTTGTAAAGTCATAGTCAATCGATTAATAATATAACAATACTCTTAGAATTTTTAAAAAAAATCTTTCATTATAATATGTTGAATCTATGAGAATGGAAAGGTTTAAGAACTTTTGAGAAACATCACAGCACAGTTGAAAAAAATATATGGCAAATAAAAATCGAAACTGGATGGTGGTCAGGAAAAGATGGGAGGGGTTGAGGGTAGCTGATGGATGGGACTAAAAACAAACAAAAGATAACTATTGTAAAACATACTGTGTCCGTAAAATGTGTATAGTATGTATAATCTGGAAGTTGATGCCTAAGTGTTGTTGTCCATTAGTTTACTCCGATTAGGGGAGGGATGGTAGGGTTAGGGGAAAATAATAAAGGAAAATATATTTAAAAGAATATACAGTACCGGTCAAAAGTTTGGACACACCTGCTCATTCAAGGGTTTTTCTTTATTTGTACTATTTTCTACATTGTAGAATAATAGTGAAGACATCAAAACTATGAAATAACACATATGGAATCATGTAGTAACCAAAAATGTTTTAAACAAATCAAAATATATTTCATATTTGAGATACTTCAACGTAGCCACCCTTTGCCTTGATGACAGCTTTGCACACTCTTGGCATTCTCTCAACCAGCTTCGTGAGGTAGTTACCTGGAATGCTTTTCAATTAACAGGTGTGCCTTGTTAAAAGTAAATTTGTGGAATTGCTTTCCTTCTTAATGCGATTGAGCCAATCACTTGTGTTGTGACAAGGTAGGGGAGGTATACAGAATATATCACTATTTGGTAAAAGATAAAGTCCATATTATGGCAAGAACAGCTCAAATAAGCAAAGAGAAACGACAGTCCATCATTACTTTAAGACATGAAGGTCAGTCAATCCGGAAAATTTCAAAAACGTTGAATGTTTCTTCAAGTGCAGTCGCAAAAACCATCAAGCGCTATGATGAAACTGGCTCTCATGAGGACCGCCACAGGAAAGGAAGACCCAGAGTTACCTCTGCTGCAGAGGATAAGTTCATTAGAGTTAACTGCACCTCAGATTGCAGCCCAAATAAATGCTTCACAGAGTCCAAGTAACAGACACATATCAATATTATCTGTTCAGAGGAGACTACGTGAATCAGGCCTTCATGGTCGAATTGCTGCAAAGAAACCACTACTAAAGGACACCAATAAGAAGAAGAGACTTGCTTGGGCCAAGAAAAACGAGCAATGGACATTAGACCGGTGGAAATCTGTCCTTTGGTCTGATGAGTCCAAATTTGAGATTTTTTGGTTCCAACCGTTGTGTCTTTCTGAGAAACAGAGTATGTGAAAGGATGATCTCTGCATGTGTGGTTCCCACTGTGAAGCATGTAGGAGGAGGTGTGATGTGGGTGTGTGCTTTGCTGGTGTCACTGTGAGTGATTTATTTAGAATTCAAGGCACACTTAACCAGCATGGCTACCACAGCATTCTGCAGCGATACGCCATCTTATCTGGTTTGCACATAGTGGGACTGTCATTTGTTTTCATCAGGACAATGACCCAACACACCTCCAGGCTGTGTAAGGGCAATTTGACCAAGAAGGAGAGTGATGGAGTGCTGCATCAGATGACCTGGCCTCCACAATCCCCCAACCTCAACCCAGTTGAGATGGTTTTTGATGAGTTGGACCGCAGAGTGAAGGAAAAGCAGGCAACAAGTGCTCAGCATATGTGGGAACTCCTTTAAGACCGTTGGAAAAACATTCCAGGTGAAGCTGGTTGAGAGAATGCCAAGAGTGTGCAAAGCTGTCGTCAGGGCAAAGGGTGGCTATTTGAATAATCTCAAATATAAAATATATTTTGATTTGTTTAACACTTTTTTGGATACTACATGATTCCATATGTGTTATTTCATAGTTTTGATGTCTTCACTATTATTCTACAATGTAGAAAATAATAAAAAGAAAAGAAAAACCCTTGAATAAGTAGGTGTGTCCAAACTTTTGACTGGTACTGTACTTCCATTTATTTTTTCAAATGGTACCGGGGGACCTTCAGACGATTCTTGTGAGGCCTATGGGCGTCGTAGAGCAAAACAGAGATGCTACAGGCGATTTTGTGAGAAGACCAATTTTCGGGATGTCTCACGGTCTGACAAACACTGCTCTAGCTCTGTCACCTTTCACCGCAGATGTGGAAGTGCGACATCAGCGGATGTGGTGGATTGAGACACGTCCAATGCACCAAAAAAAATACGACATCTCTAGTTTAAATTGACAGATTCTTATGGGAATTTTTGTGTTATGCTAATTCGATTTCCACGTGGTGTGGACATCGACCCTAAGGGGTTAACTAGATCGCTAACTCTAAATATTATACCCACTGCTAGTAGCCATGTATTCATCCAACAGTAGATTTTTACATTTAAGCAGACGCTCTTATCCAGAGCGACTTACATACAATTATTATTATATATATAATTTTTTTTCATACCCCCTGTGGGAATCAAACCCACAACCCTGGCGTTGCAAACACCATGCTCTATCAACTGAGCTACATCCCTGCCGGCCATTCCCTCCCCTACCCTGGACGACACTGGGCCAATTGCGCGCCGCCCCATGGGTCTCCCGGTCGCGGCCGGCTACGACAGAGCCTGGATTCGAACCAGGATCTCTAGTGGCACAGCTAGCACTGCGCTGCGATGCAGTGCCTTTGACCACTGCGCCACTCGGTAGATGTAATGTCCTAGAAAAAACGTAGCAATTGTAGGCTACTACCCATGAGACCTTTAGGCAATAGCCAATGTGCATTTCAACGGGAGCGCAACTCCATATCTTGTAGAATCGTTGCTATTAAGCTGAATATTGAGAGTTGTGAGATAAAAAAAAAGCTGTGTTTTTCCCGCAATTGCATTTTGAAATGTTATACGATCAGAATGCATTTTTCTCTTCGAGAACATGGGGGGAAAGGAGAGTGGTTCACTCTTCACAGCGAAAAACAGGCAGGGCAGACACTTTCATACCCTTTACTGTTTGACCAAATCATGGTTTAAGCCGCCCCAAAAATAGGACGTTTTGAGTGTGGTGACCAAGGTACAGTAAAATGTGCTCTTTCTATGATACTTTTCATTTTTTAAAGATCCATGATCTTGGCTGTGTAACTGATGACAGAGTCGGAGCAGGTCTCTCTGTTGACGTCGCGTTTGACTTTGAATGTGAGTTTGAGTGACCTCAGCTCAGCCTATCAGAAAACCGGGCTGGCCAATCTTGGTAGGGGGGCCGACCGTTGCAACTGTATAACAGAGAAATTGCGCAAAAAATCTTAACAGGACCATGGGCCGCTGGCAATTACACCTTTTTCAATTTTTTATCTGTATATAAATAAAATATTTTTGTGTGTGTCAATTTCAACCAGCCCACTCAACTAAAAAACTGGTTCAGCCCATCTGGCATTTAACAGAATTGCCAGATGGCCAATCCGCACCTGGGCCTTACACTATAATGTCCTGCTAGCTTCACTTCTCCCAAAACCTGCCTTATCCAGAGCGACTTACAGATAGCTGCATTAATCTTAAGATAGCTAGGTGGGACAACCACCACCTGTATCACAGTCATAGTAGGCACATTTTTTCTCAATAAAGTAGCTGTAAGCAAAAAGTCAGAGCTAGAAATCCTTTGGTTAATGCACTATGCGTCCTAAATGGCAATGCATTCCTTATGAAGTGCCCCAAGAATGGGACTGGTAGAAAATATGACTCTACTGGATATAGAGAATAGGGTGCCTTTTGAGAGGCAGCCGCAGACTTCGGAGCTTGGTTAGCAGGGTTTCACACTGCAGATATGGGGGGGTTCTGTGTACTTAAATAACTGGACTTAAACACAGTTTTGAAGTCATACAGCGGTTCTGGGAAATAAGGCGCTGACTAAGGATTACAGGGCTAAAAGTGGAATTCCTTGACGATGATTCCATTTTCAGAACCCCTCCCCCGCTCATCATCTGCTGATGCAATGTAAGGTTTCATAAGAACATTCCGTGCTATCATGCTTCATGAAGAACAATGCGTTGGAAGCTACTTACTAAGTCGTTTGGTGTAGGATTCGGAGAGAGGGGTTTGCTGTAGGTTTCGGAGAGGGGTTTGCTGTAGGTTTCAGAGAGGGGTTTGCTGTAGGTTTCAGAGAGGGGTTTGCTGTAGGTTTCAGAGATCTCAGTAAGACAAAAATAATAAGGTTCCAAAAAAGGTCCAGTTGCCAGGACCACGAATACAAATTCCATCTAGACACCATTGCCCTAGAGCACACAAAAAACTATACATACCTTGGCCTAAACATAAGCGCCACAGGTAACTTCCACAAAGCTGTGAACGATCTGAGAGACAAGGCAAGAAGGGCCTTCTACCCCATCAAAAGGAACATACATTTCAACATACCAATTATGATCTGGTTAAAAATACTTGAATCAGTTATGGAACCCATTGCCCTTTATGGTTGTGAGGTCTGGGGTCCGCTCACCAACCAATAATTCACTAAATGGGACAAACACCAAATTGAGACTCTGCATGCAGAATTCTGCATAGATATCCTCTGTGTACAATGTAAAACACCAATTAATGCATGCAGAGCAGAATTAGGCCGAATACCGCTAATTATCAAAATCCAGAAAAGAGCAGTTAAATTCTACAACCACCTAAAAGGAAGCGATTCCCAAACCTTCCATATCAAAGCCATCACCTACAGAGAGATGAACCTGGAGAAGAGTCCCCTATGTAAGCTGGTCCTGGGGCTCTGTTCACAAACACAAACAGACCCACAGAGCCCCAGGACAATAACACAAATAAGACCCAACCAAATCACGAGAAAACAAAAAGATAATTACTTGACACATTGGAAAGTATTTTCAAAAAAACAGAGCAAACTAGAATGCTATTTGGCCCTAAACCTGACCACCGTGACTGACCCAAGATTAAGGAAATCTTTGACTATGTACAGACTCAGTGAGCATAGCCTTGCTAGGCAGACCTGGCTCTCAAGAGAAGACAGGCTATGTGCACACTGCCCTATGTGCACACTGCCAACAAAATGAGGTGGAAACTGAACTGCACTTCCTAACTTCCTGCCAAATGTATGACCATATTAGAGACACATATTTTCCTCAGATTACACAGACCCACAAAGAATTCGGAAACAAATCCAATTTGGATAAACTCCCATATCTATTGGGTGAAATAGCACAGTGTGCCATCACAACAGCAATATTTGTGACCTGTTGCCACAAGAAAAGGGCAACCAGTGAAGAACAAACACCATTGTAAATACAACCCATATTTATATTTATTTATTTTCCCTTTTGTACTTTAACTATTTGCACATCATTACAACACGGTATATAGACATAATATGACACTTGAAATGTGCTCATTCTTTTGGAACTTTTGTGAGTGTAATGTTTACTGTTAATATTTATTGTTTATTTCACTTTGGTTTATTATCTATTTGCCTTGCTTTGGCAATGTAGACATATGTTTCCCATGCCAATAAAGTCCTTAAATTGAAAATTGAAATTGAATTGAGAGAGAGAGAAGAGAGAGAGAGAGAGAGAGAGAGAGAGAGAGAGAGAGAGAGAGAGAGAGAGAGAGAGAGAGAGAGAGAGAGAGAGAGAGAGGGAGGGGGGGGGTAGAGAGAGAAGAGGGGGGGATAGAGAGAGAGAGAGAGAGAGAGAGAGAGAGAGAGAGAGAGAGAGAGAGAGAGAGGAGAGGAGGGGGATAGAGGGAGAGGAGAGAGAGAGAGAGAAAGAGAGGAGATCATTAATTTGTTGTCCCCCGAAAATAACATTCTTTTTTTTTTACTCAAACCACCCCTGTTATACAGCATACAAATCAATCAGAATAATTAGCTCTCGGTTCCTTTAAGTTACTCAGTCATAACCATGAGGAAATTAAAGAGCCAGAAACCAAGAGCTTAAAGCAAGTAGCAACACTTTGGATCAGGCTCCTGAGTGGCGCAGTGGTCTAAGGCGCTGCATCGCAGTGCTAGCTGTGCCACTAGAGATCCTGGTCCAGTGGTCTAAGGCGCTGCATCGCAGTGCTAGCTGTGCCACTAGAGATCCTGGTCCAGTGGTCTAAGGCGCTGCATCGCAGTGCTAGCTGTGCCACTAGAGATCCTGGACCAGTGGTCTGAGGCGCTGCATCGCAGTGCTAGCTGTGCCACTAGAGATCCTGGTTCAAATCCAGGCTCTGTTGTAGCCAGCCGTGACCGGGAGACCCATGGGGCGGTGCACAATTGGTCCAGGGTAGGGGAGGGAATGGCCGGCAGGGATGTAGCTCAGTTGGTAGAGCATGGCGTTTGCAACGCCAGGATTGTGGGTTTGATTCCCACGGGGGGGCCAGTATTAAAAAATAATGTATGCACTCACTAACTGTAAGTCGCTCTGGATAAGAGTGTCTGCTAAATGACTAAAATGTAAGAGAGAGAGAGAGAGAGAGAGAGAGAGAGAGAGAGAGAGAGAGAGAGAGAGAGAGAACCTGGCCCAGGATGAGAAAACAGCAACTAAACCAAACATAATTGACTGTATAAGTACTCTTTATCAGATTCACTTTGGTGTACAATGCAAATAGTCCGGGTAGCCATGATTAGCTGTTCAGGAGTCTTATGGCTTGGGGGTAGAAGCTGTTAAGAAGCCTTTTGGACCTAGACTTGGCGCTCCGGTACCGCTTGCCGTGCGGTAGCAGAGAGAACAGTCTATGACTAGGGTGGCTGGAATTACTTTTGAGGACCATGTTGGAAATAAGTGGAAGAACTATTGAGGACCATGTTGGAGATAAGTGGAAGAACTGTTGAGGACCATGTTGGAGATAAGTTGAAGAACTAATGAGGACCATGTTGGAGATAAGTGGAAGAACTGTTGAGGACCATGTTGGAGATAAGTTGAAGAACTAATGAGGACCATGTTGGAGATAAGTGGAATAACTATTGAGGTGTGGTCCCGCCCCCCAGCTGCCATGTATTGTGGACAGGTTGTCAAGACACTTGCTCGGCATAAAAATGAAAAATGTGAAAATTGCTTCCCATAAAGTTGGTGCAAAGTTCTAATGCATTCAACAAGATGGATGGCAAGGATCACATACAACAAACTTATAATGAGAGGACAAAACATTAGGAACACCTGCTCTTTCCATGACATAGACTGACCAGGTGAATCCAGGTGAAAGCTATTATCCCTTATTGATGTCACTTGTTAAATACACTTCAATCAGTGTAGATGAAGGGGAGGAGACAAGTTAAACAAGGATTTTTAAGCCTTGAGACAATTGAGACATGGATTGTATATGTGTGCCATTCAGAGGGTGAATGGGCCTTAGAACTGGGTATGCTGGCACAGTGCCTTGCAATTTAAATGGCTGTTCTGAGGGCAAGGGGGGGGGGGGGGGTGTTCCTAACATCCTTCTCAGTGTACGACATGATGGCGTGAGTAGCTAGCTATGATACTGTGATAGTGTTAAATGTAACATGAGAGAGAATATTTGCATAGCGTTGCACCTGACGATAAAGTTTGATAGTATGTATGCGGCAGGTAGCTTGGTGGGTAAGAGCGTTGTGCCAGTAACCGAAAGGTAACCAGGTGGCGAATCGCATCTCTGCATGTCTGGCAGACATATCAGTATGGATGACGGATCACCACCTCAAGCTGAACCTTGGCAAGGCGGAGCTGCTCTTCCTCCCGGGAAGGACTGCCCGTTCCATGATCTCGCCATCACGGTTGACAACTCCGTTGTGTCCTCCTCCCAGAGTGCGAAGAGCCTTGGCGTGACCCTGGACAACACCCTGTCGTTCTCCGCTAACATCAAGGCGGTGACCCGATCCTGCAGGTTCGTGCTCTACAACATTCGGAGAGTACGACCCTGCCTTACACAGGAAGCGGCACAGGTCCTAATCCAGGCACTTGTCATCTCCCGTCTGGATTACTGCAACTCGCTGTTGGCTGGGCTCCCTGCCTGTGCCATTAAACCCCTACAACTCATCCAGAATGCCGCAGCCCGTCTGGTGTTCAACCTTCCCAAGTTCTCTCACGTCACCCGCTCCTCCGCACACTCCACTGGCTTCCAGTTGAAGCTCGCATCTGTTACAAGACCATGGTGCTTGCCTATGGAGCTGTGAGGGGATCGGCACCTCTGTACCTTCAGGCTCTGATCAGTCCCTACATCCAAACGAGGGCATTGCGTTCATCCACCTCTGGCCTGCTGGCTCCCCTTCCTCTGCGGAAGCATAGTTCCCGCTCAGCCCAGTCAAAACTGTTCGCTGCTCTGGCACCCCAATGGTGGAACAAGCTCCCTCACGACGCCAGGACAGCGGAGTCACTCACCACCTTCCGGAGACATTTGAAACCCCACCTCTTTAAGGAATACCTGGGATAGGATAAAG
>NC_139992.1:3391463-3499517 GCF_964263955.1 Coregonus lavaretus
AGAGACTAAGATGTGTCATTATTTCAGACAGAGACTAAGATGTGTCATTCTTTGAGACAGAAACAGAGATGTGTCATTCTTTGAGACAGAGACAGATAATTGTCATTACTTGAGACAGAGACAGATACGTGTCATTCTTTGAGACAGAGACAGAGATGTGTCATTATTTGAGACGGAGACAGAGATGTGTCATTCTTTGAGACAGAGACAGAGATGTGTCATTCTTTGAGACCAAGACAGAGATGTGTCATTCTTTGAGACAGAGACAGAGATGTGTTGTTATTTGAGACAGAGACAGAGATGTGTCATTTTTTGAGACAGAGACAGAGATGTGTCATTCTTTGAGACAGAGACTAAGATGTGTCATTCTTTGAGACAGAGACAGAGATGTGTCATTCTTTGAGACAGAGACAGAGATGTGTCATTCTTTGCGACAGAGATGTGTCATTCTTTGAGACAGAGACAGAGATGTGTTGTTTTTTGAGACAGAGACAGATATGTGTCATTTTTTGAGACAGAGACAGAGATGTGTCATTCTTTGAGACAGAGACAGAGATGTGTCATTCTTTGAGACAGAGACAGAGATGTGTCATTCTTTGAGACAGAGACAGATAATTGTCATTATTTGAGACAGAGACAGATACGTGTCATTCTTTGAGACAGAGACGTGTCATTATTTCAGACAGAGACTAAGCTGTGTCATTATTTCAGACAGAGACTAAGATGTGTCATTCTTTGAGACAGAGACAGAGATGTGTTATTATTTGAGACAGAGACAGAGATATGTTATTATTTGAGACAGAGACAGAGCTGTGTCATTATTTGAGACAGAGACTAAGATGTGTCATCCTTTGAGACAGAGACTAAGATGTGTCATTCTTTGAGACAGAGACAGAGATGTGTCATTCTTTGAGACAGAGACAGAGATGTGTCATTCTTTGAGACAGAGACAGAGATGTGTAATTCTTTGAGACAGAGACGGATAAGAGTCATTCTTTGAGACATAGACATATGTGTCATTCTTTGAGACAGAGACATAGATGTGTCATTCTTTGAGACAGAGACAGAGATATGGCATTCTTTGAGACAGAGACAGAGATGTGTCATTCTTTGAGACAGAGACAGAGATGTGTCATTCTTTGAGACAGAGATGTGTTGTTATTTGAGACAGAGGTGTGTCATTTTTTGAGACAGAGACAGAGATGTGTCATTCTTTGAGACAGAGACTAAGATGTGTCATTCTTTGAGACAGAGACAGAGATGTGTCATTCTTTGAGACAGAGACAGAGATGTGTCATTCTTTGAGACAGAGACAGAGATGTGTTATTATTTGAGACAGAGACAGAGATGTGTCATTCTTTGAGACAGAGACAGAGATGTGTTATTATTTGAGACAGAGACAGAGATGTGTTATTATTTGAGACAGAGACAGAGATGTGTCATTCTTTGAGACAGAGACAGAGACAGAGATGTGTTATTATTTGAGACAGAGACAGAGATGTGTTATTATTTGAGACAGATACAGAGATGTGTTATTATTTGAGACAGAGACAGAGATGTGTAATTATTTCAGACAAGAGACTAAGATGTGTCATTATTTCAGACAGAGACTAAGATGTGTCATTCTTTGAGACAGAGACAGATAAGTGTCATTCTTTGAATAAGAGACAGATACGTGTCATTCTTTGAGACAGAGACGTGTCATTATTTCAGACAGAGACTAAGCTGTGTCATTATTTCAGACAGAGACTAAGATGTGTCATTCTTTGAGACAGAGACAGAGATGTGTCATTATTTGAGACAGAGACAGAGATGTGTAATTCCTTGAGACAGAGACAGAGATGTGTCATTCTTTGAGACAGAGACAGAGATGTGTAATTCTTTGAGACAGAGACAGAGATGTGTCATTCTTTGAGACAGAGCTGTGTCATTATTTGAGACAGAGACTAAGATGTGTCATCCTTTGAGACAGAGACTAAGATGTGTCATTCTTTGAGACAGAGACAGAGATGTGTCATTCTTTGAGACAGAGACAGAGATGTGTCATTCTTTGAGACAGAGACAGAGATGTGTCATTCTTTGAGACAGAGACAGATAAGTGTCATTCTTTGAGACAGAGACAGATACGTGTCATTCTTTGAGACAGAGACGTGTCATTATTTCAGACAGAGACTAAGCTGTGTCATTATTTCAGACAGAGACTAAGATGTGTCATTCTTTGAGACAGAGACAGAGATGTGTCATTATTTGAGACAGAGACAGAGATGTGTAATTCCTTGAGACAGAGACAGAGATGTGTCATTCTTTGAGACAGAGACAGAGATGTGTAATTCTTTGAGACAGAGACAGAGATGTGTCATTCTTTGAGACAGAGCTGTGTCATTATTTGAGACAGAGACTAAGATGTGTCATCCTTTGAGACAGAGACTAAGATGTGTCATTCTTTGAGACAGAGACAGCGATGTGTCATTCTTTGAGACAGAGATAGAGATGTGTCATTCTTTGAGACAGAGACAGAGATGTGTAATTCTTTGAGACAGAGACGGATAAGTGTCATTCTTTGAGACAGAGACATACGTGTCATTCTTTGAGACAGAGACATAGATGTGTCATTCTTTGAGACAGAGACAGAGATGTGTCATTCTTTGAGACAGAGACAGAGATGTGTCATTCTTTGAGACAGAGACAGAGATGTGTCATTCTTTGAGACAGAGATGTGTTGTTATTTGAGACAGAGATGTGTCATTTTTTGAGACAGAGACAGAGATGTGTCATTCTTTGAGACAGAGACTAAGATGTGTCATTCTTTGAGACAGAGACAGAGATGTGTCATTCTTTGAGACAGAGACAGAGATGTGTCATTCTTTTAGACAGAGACAGAGATGTGTTATTATTTGAGACAGAGACAGAGATGTGTCATTCTTTGAGACAGAGACAGAGATGTGTTATTATTTGAGACAGAGACAGAGATGTGTTATTATTTGAGACAGAGACAGAGATGTGTCATTCTTTGAGACAGAGACAGAGATGTGTTATTATTTGAGACAGAGACAGAGATGTGTCATTATTTGAGACAGATACAGAGATGTGTTATTATTTGAGACAGAGACAGAGATGTGTCATTCTTTGTGACAGAGACAGAGATGTGTCATTATTTCAGACAAGAGACTAAGATGTGTCATTATTTCAGACAGAGACTAAGATGTGTCATTCTTTGAGACAGAAACAGAGATGTGTCATTCTTTGAGACAGAGACAGATAATTGTCATTATTTGAGACAGAGACAGATACGTGTCATTCTTTGAGACAGAGACAGAGATGTGTCATTATTTGAGACGGAGACAGAGATGTGTCATTCTTTGAGACAGAGACAGAGATGTGTCATTCTTTGAGACGGAGACAGAGATGTGTCATTCTTTGAGACAGAGACAGAGATGTGTTGTTATTTGAGACAGAGACAGAGATGTGTCATTTTTTGAGACAGAGACAGAGATGTGTCATTCTTTGAGACAGAGACTAAGATGTGTCATTCTTTGAGACAGAGACAGAGATGTGTCATTCTTTGAGACAGAGACAGAGATGTGTCATTCTTTGAGACAGAGATGTGTCATTCTTTGAGACAGAGACAGAGATGTGTTGTTTTTTGAGACAGAGACAGATATGTGTCATTTTTTGAGACAGAGACAGAGATGTGTCATTCTTTGAGACAGAGACAGAGATGTGTCATTCTTTGAGACAGAGACAGAGATGTGTCATTCTTTGAGACAGAGACAGATAATTGTCATTATTTGAGACAGAGACAGATACGTGTCATTCTTTGTGACAGAGACAGAGATGTGTCATTATTTCAGACAAGAGACTAAGATGTGTCATTATTTCAGACAGAGACTAAGATGTGTCATTCTTTGAGACAGAAACAGAGATGTGTCATTCTTTGAGACAGAGACAGATAATTGTCATTACTTGAGACAGAGACAGATACGTGTCATTCTTTGAGACAGAGACAGAGATGTGTCATTATTTGAGACGGAGACAGAGATGTGTCATTCTTTGAGACAGAGACAGAGATGTGTCATTCTTTGAGACCAAGACAGAGATGTGTCATTCTTTGAGACAGAGACAGAGATGTGTTGTTATTTGAGACAGAGACAGAGATGTGTCATTTTTTGAGACAGAGACAGAGATGTGTCATTCTTTGAGACAGAGACTAAGATGTGTCATTCTTTGAGACAGAGACAGAGATGTGTCATTCTTTGAGACAGAGACAGAGATGTGTCATTCTTTGAGACAGAGATGTGTCATTCTTTGAGACAGAGACAGAGATGTGTTGTTTTTTGAGACAGAGACAGATATGTGTCATTTTTTGAGACAGAGACAGAGATGTGTCATTCTTTGAGACAGAGACAGAGATGTGTCATTCTTTGAGACAGAGACAGAGATGTGTCATTCTTTGAGACAGAGACAGATAATTGTCATTATTTGAGACAGAGACAGATACGTGTCATTCTTTGAGACAGAGACGTGTCATTATTTCAGACAGAGACTAAGCTGTGTCATTATTTCAGACAGAGACTAAGATGTGTCATTCTTTGAGACAGAGACAGAGATGTGTCATTATTTGAGACAGAGACAGAGATGTGCCATTCTTTGAGACAGAGACAGAGATGTGTCATTCTTTGAGACAGAGACAGAGATGTGTCATTCTTTGAGACAGAGACAGAGATGTGTCATACTTTGAAACAGAGACAGAGATGTATTATTATTTGAGACAGAGACCGAGATGTGTCATTCTTTGTGACAGAGACAGAGATGTGTCATTATTTCAGACAAGAGACTAAGATGTGTCATTATTTCAGACAGAGACTAAGATGTCAGTCTTTGAGACAGAGACAGAGATGTGTCATTATTTGAGACAGACAGAGATGTGCCATTCTTTGAGACAGAGGCAGAGATGTGTCATTATTTGAGACAGAGACAGAGATGTGTCATACTTTGAGACAGAGACAGAGATGTGTCATTATTTGAGACATAGACAGAGATGTGTCATTCTTTGTGACAGAGACAGAGATGTGTAATTATTTCAGACAAGAGACTAAGATGTGTCATTATTTCAGACAGAGACTAAGATGTGTCATTCTTTGAGACAGAGACAGAGATGTGTCATTGTTTGAGACAGAGACAGAGATGTGTCATTCTTTGAGACAGAGACAGAGATGTGTCATTCTTTGAGACAGAGACAGAGATGTGTAATTCCTTGAGACAGAGACAGAGATGTGTCATTCTTTGAGACAGAGACAGAGATGTGTCATTCTTTAAGACAGAGACAGAGATGTGTCATTCTTTGAGACAGAGCTGTGTCATTCTTTGAGACAGAGACTAAGATGTGTCATCCTTTGAGACAGAGACCAAGATGTGTCATTCTTTGAGACAAGAGACTAAGATGTGTCATTATTTCAGACAGAGACTAAGATGTGTCATTCTTTGAGACAGAGACAGAGATGTGTCATTCTTTGAGACAGAGACAGAGATGTGTAATTCCTTGAGACAGAGACAGAGATGTGTCATTCTTTGAGACAGAGACAGAGATGTGTAATTCTTTAAGACAGAGACAGAGCTGTGTCATTCTTTGAGACAGAGACTAAGATGTGTCATCCTTTGAGACAGAGACCAAGATGTGTCATTCTTTGAGACAAGAGACTAAGATGTGTCATTATTTCAGACAGAGACTAAGATGTGTCATTCTTTGAGACAGAGACAGAGATGTGTCATTATTTGATACAGAGACGGAGATGTGTCATTCTTTGAGACAGAGACAGAGATGTGTCATTCTTTGAGACAGAAACAGAGATGTGTAATTCCTTGAGACAGAGATGTGTCATTCTTTGAGACAGAGACAGAGATGTGTAATTCTTTGAGACAGAGACAGAGATGTGTCATTCTTTGAGACAGAGACAGAGCTGTGTCATTCTTTGAGACAGAGACAGAGAAGTGTCATTCTTTGAGACAGAGACAGAGATGTGTAATTCTTTGAGACAGAGACAGAGATGTGTCATTCTTTGAGACAGAGACAGAGCTGTGTCATTCTTTGAGACGGAGACTAAGATTTGTCATCCTTTTAGACAGAGTCTAAGATGTGTCATTCTTTGAGACAGAGATGTGTCATCCTTTGAGACAGAGACAGAGATGTGTCATTATTTGAGACAGAGACAGAGATGTGTCATTCTTTGAGACAGAGCTGTGTCATTATTTGAGACAGAGACTAAGATGTGTCATCCTTTGAGACAGAGACTAAGATGTGTCATCCTTTGAGACAGAGACCAAGATGTGTCATTCTTTGAGACAAGAGACTAAGATGTGTCATTATTTCAGACAGAGACTAAGATGTGTCATTCTTTGAGACAGAGACAGAGATGTGTCATTATTTGATACAGAGACAGAGATGTGTCATTCTTTGAGACAGAGACAGAGATGTGTCATTCTTTGAGACAGAGACAGAGATGTGTCATTCTTTGAGACAGAGACACATAAGTGTCATTCTTTGAGACAGAGACAGATACGTGTCATTCTTTGAGACAGATCTGTGTCATTCTTTGAGACAGAGACTAAGATGAGTCATCCTTTGAGACAGAGATGTGTCATTCTTTGAGACAGAGACAGAGATGTGTCATTCTTTGAGACAGAGACAGAGATGTGTCATTCTTTGAGACAGAGACAGAGATGTGTCATTCTTTGAGACAGAGACAGAGATGTGTAATTCCTTGAGACAGAGACAGAGATGTGTCATTCTTTGAGACAGAGACAGAGATGTGTAATTCTTTAAGACAGAGACAGAGATGTGTCATTCTTTGAGACAGAGCTGTGTCATTCTTTGAGACAGAGACTAAGATGTGTCATCCTTTGAGACAGAGACCAAGATGTGTCATTCTTTGAGACAAGAGACTAAGATGTGTCATTATTTCAGACAGAGACAGAGATGTGTCATCCTTTTAGACAGAGTCTAAGATGTGTCATTCTTTGAGACAGAGATGTGTCATCCTTTGAGACAGAGACAGAGATGTGTCATTATTTAAAGACAGAGACAGAGATGTGTCATTCTTTGTGACAGAGCTGTGTCATTATTTGAGACAGAGACTAAGATGTGTCATTCTTTGAGACAGAGACAGAGATGTGTCATTCTTTGAGACAGAGACAGAGCTGTGTCATTCTTTGAGACAGAGACTAAGATGTGTCATCCTTTGAGACAGAGACAGAGATGTGTCATTCTTTGAGACAGAGACAGAGAAGTGTCATTCTTTGAGACAGAGACAGAGAAGTGTCATTCTTTGAGACAGAGACAGAGATGTGTAATTATTTGAGACAGAGACAGAGATGTGTCATTCTTTGAGACAGAGACAGAGCTGTGTCATTCTTTGAGACAGAGACTAAGATGTGTCATCCTTTTAGACAGAGACAGAGATGTGTCATTCTTTGAGACAGAGACAGAGAAGTGTCATTCTTTGAGACAGAGACAGAGAAGTGTCATTCTTTGAGACAGAGACAGAGATGTGTAATTCTTTGAGACAGAGACAGAGATGTCATTCTTTGAGACAGAGACAGAGCTGTGTCATTCTTTGAGACGGAGACTAAGATGTGTCATCCTTTTAGACAGAGTCTAAGATGTGTCATTCTTTGAGACAGAGATGTGTCATCCTTTGAGACAGAGACAGAGATGTGTCATTATTTGAGACAGAGACAGAGATTTGTCATTTTTTGTGACAGAGCTGTGTCATTATTTGAGACAGAGACTAAGATGTGTCATTCTTTGAGACAGAGACAGAGATGTGTCATTCTTTGAGACAGAGCTGTGTCATTCTTTGAGACAGAGACTAAGATGTGTCATCCTTTGAGACAGAGACCAAGATGTGTCATTCTTTGAGACAAGAGACTAAGATGTGTCATTATTTCAGACAGAGACTAAGATGTGTCATTCTTTGAGACAGAGACAGAGATGTGTCATTATTTGAGACAGAGACAGAGATGTGTCATTATTTGATACAGAGACGGAGATGTGTCATTCTTTGAGACAGAGACAGAGATGTGTCATTCTTTGAGACAGAAACAGAGATGTGTAATTCCTTGAGACAGAGATGTGTCATTCTTTGAGACAGAGACAGAGATGTGTAATTCTTTGAGACAGAGACAGAGATGTGTCATTCTTTGAGACAGAGACAGAGCTGTGTCATTCTTTGAGACAGAGACTAAGATGTGTCATCCTTTGAGACAGAGACAGAGATGTGTCATTCTTTGAGACAGAGACAGAGAAGTGTCATTCTTTGAGACAGAGACAGAGATGTGTAATTCTTTGAGACAGAGACAGAGATGTGTCATTCTTTGAGACAGAGACAGAGCTGTGTCATTCTTTGAGACGGAGACTAAGATGTGTCATCCTTTTAGACAGAGTCTAAGATGTGTCATTCTTTGAGACAGAGATGTGTCATCCTTTGAGACAGAGACAGAGATGTGTCATTATTTGAGACAGAGACAGAGATGTGTCATTCTTTGTGACAGAGCTGTGTCATTATTTGAGACAGAGACTAAGATGTGTCATTCTTTGAGACAGAGACAGAGATGTGTCATTCTTTGAGACAGAGACAGAGATGTGTCATTCTTTGAGACAGAGACACATAAGTGTCATTCTTTGAGACAGAGACAGATACGTGTCATTCTTTGAGACAGAGACAGAGATGTGTCATTATTTGAGACAGAGACAGAGATTTGTCATTTTTTGTGACAGAGCTGTGTCATTATTTGAGACAGAGACTAAGATGTGTCATTCTTTGAGACAGAGACAGAGATGTGTCATTCTTTGAGACAGAGCTGTGTCATTCTTTGAGACAGAGACTAAGATGTGTCATCCTTTGAGACAGAGACCAAGATGTGTCATTCTTTGAGACAAGAGACTAAGATGTGTCATTATTTCAGACAGAGACTAAGATGTGTCATTCTTTGAGACAGAGACAGAGATGTGTCATTATTTGAGACAGAGACAGAGATGTGTCATTATTTGATACAGAGACGGAGATGTGTCATTCTTTGAGACAGAGACAGAGATGTGTCATTCTTTGAGACAGAAACAGAGATGTGTAATTCCTTGAGACAGAGATGTGTCATTCTTTGAGACAGAGACAGAGATGTGTAATTCTTTGAGACAGAGACAGAGATGTGTCATTCTTTGAGACAGAGACAGAGCTGTGTCATTCTTTGAGACAGAGACTAAGATGTGTCATCCTTTGAGACAGAGACAGAGATGTGTCATTCTTTGAGACAGAGACAGAGAAGTGTCATTCTTTGAGACAGAGACAGAGATGTGTAATTCTTTGAGACAGAGACAGAGATGTGTCATTCTTTGAGACAGAGACAGAGCTGTGTCATTCTTTGAGACGGAGACTAAGATGTGTCATCCTTTTAGACAGAGTCTAAGATGTGTCATTCTTTGAGACAGAGATGTGTCATCCTTTGAGACAGAGACAGAGATGTGTCATTATTTGAGACAGAGACAGAGATGTGTCATTCTTTGTGACAGAGCTGTGTCATTATTTGAGACAGAGACTAAGATGTGTCATTCTTTGAGACAGAGACAGAGATGTGTCATTCTTTGAGACAGAGACAGAGCTGTGTCATTCTTTGAGACAGAGACAGAGATGTGTCATCCTTTGAGACAGAGACAGAGATGTGTCATTCTTTGAGACAGAGACAGAGAAGTGTCATTCTTTGAGACAGAGACAGAGAAGTGTCATTCTTTGAGACAGAGACAGAGATGTGTAATTCTTTGAGACAGAGACAGAGATGTGTCATTCTTTGAGACAGAGACAGAGCTGTGTCATTATTTGAGACGGAGACTAAGATGTGTCATCCTTTTAGACAGAGTCTAAGATGTGTCATTCTTTGAGACAGAGATGTGTCATCCTTTGAGACAGAGACAGAGATGTGTCATTATTTGAGACAGAGACAGAGATGTGTCATTCTTTGTGACAGAGCTGTGTCATTATTTGAGACAGAGACTAAGATGTGTCATTCTTTGAGACAGAGACAGAGATGTGTCATTCTTTGAGACAGAGACAGAGATGTGTCATTCTTTGAGACAGAGACATATATGTGTCATTCTTTGAGACAGAGACAGAGATGTGTCATTCTTTGAGACAGAGACACATAAGTGTCATTCTTTAAGACAGAGACAGATACGTGTCATTCTTTGAGACAGAGACAGAGATGTGTCATTATTTGAGACAGAGACAGAGATGTGTCATTCATTGAGACAGAGACAGAGATGTGTCATTCTTTGAGACAGAGATGTGTCATTCTTTGAGACAGAGACAGAGATGTGTAATTTTTTGAGACAGAGACAGAGATGTGTCATTCTTTGAGACAGAGACTAAGATGTGTCATTCTTTGAGACAGAGACAGAGATGTGTCATTCTTTGAGACAGAGACAGAGATGTGTTATTATTTGAGACAGAGACAGAGATGTGTTATTATTTGAGACAGAGACAGAGATGTGTAATTCCTTGAGACAGAGACAGAGATGTGTCATTCTTTGAGACAGAGCTGTGTCATTATTTGAGACAGAGACTAAGATGTGTCATCCTTTGAGACAGAGACTAAGATGTGTCATTCTTTGAGACAGAGACAGAGATGTGTCATTCTTTGAGACAGAGACAGAGATGTGTCATTCTTTGAGACAGAGACAGAGATGTGTCATTCTTTGAGACAGAGACAGATAAGTGTCATTCTTTGAGACGGAGACTAAGATGTGTCATCCTTTTAGACAGAGATGTGTCATCCTTTGAGACAGAGACAGAGATGTGTCATTATTTGAGACAGAGACAGAGATGTGTCATTCTTTGAGACAGAGATGTGTCATTCTTTGAGACAGAGCTGTGTCATTATTTGAGACAGAGACTAAGATGTGTCATCCTTTGAGACAGAGACTAAGATGTGTCATTCTTTGAGACAGAGACAGAGATGTGTCATTCTTTGAGACAGAGACAGAGATGTGTCATTCTTTGAGACAGAGACAGAGATGTGTCATTCTTTGAGACAGAGACAGAGATGTGTCATTCTTTGAGACAGAGACACATAAGTGTCATTCTTTGAGACAGAGACAGATACGTGTCATTCTTTGAGACAGAGCTGTGTCATTCTTTGAGACAGAGACTAAGATGTGTCATCCTTTGAGACAGAGACCAAGATGTGTCATTCTTTGAGACAAGAGACTAAGATGTGTCATTATTTCAGACAGAGACTAAGATGTGTCATTCTTTGAGACAGAGACAGAGATGTGTCATTCTTTGAGACAGAGACAGAGATGTGTAATTCCTTGAGACAGAGACAGAGATGTGTCATTATTTGAGACAGAGACAGAGATGTGTAATTCTTTGAGACAGAGACGGATAAGTGTCATTCTTTGAGACAGAGACATACGTGTCATTCTTTGAGACAGAGACATAGATGTGTCATTCTTTGAGACAGAGACAGAGATGTGTCATTCTTTGAGACAGAGCTGTGTCATTCTTTGAGACAGAGACTAATATGTGTCATCCTTTGAGACAGAGACCAAGATGTGTCATTCTTTGAGACAAGAGACAGAGATGTGTCATTATTTGATACAGAGACGGAGATGTGTCATTCTTTGAGACAGAGACAGAGATGTGTCATTCTTTGAGACAGAAACAGAGATGTGTAATTCCTTGAGACAGAGATGTGTCATTCTTTGAGACAGAGACAGAGCTGTGTCATTCTTTGAGACAGAGACAGAGATGTGTCATTCTTTGAGACAGAGACAGAGAAGTGTCATTATTTGAGACAGAGACAGAGAAGTGTCATTCTTTGAGACAGAGACAGAGATGTGTAATTCTTTGAGACAGAGACAGAGATGTGTCATTCTTTGAGACAGAGACAGAGCTGTGTCATTCTTTGAGACGGAGACTAAGATGTGTCATCCTTTTAGACAGAGTCTAAGATGTGTCATTCTTTGAGACAGAGATGTGTCATCCTTTGAGACAGAGACAGAGATGTGTCATTATTTGAGACAGAGACAGAGATGTGTCATTCTTTGAGACAGAGCTGTGTCATTATTTGAGACAGAGACTAAGATGTGTCATCCTTTGAGACAGAGACTAAGATGTGTCATTCTTTGAGACAGAGACAGAGATGTGTCATTCTTTGAGACAGAGACAGAGATGTGTCATTCTTTGAGACAGAGACAGAGATGTGTCATTCTTTGAGACAGAGACAGAGATGTGTCATTCTTTGAGACAGAGACACATAAGTGTCATTCTTTGAGACAGAGACAGATACGTGTCATTCTTTGAGACAGAGACAGAGATGTGTCATTATTTCAGACAAGAGACTAAGATGTGTCATTATTTCAGACAGAGACTAAGATGTCAGTCTTTGAGACAGAGACAGAGATGTATCATTATTTGAGACAGACAGAGATGTGCCATTCTTTGAGACAGAGGCAGAGATGTGTCATTCTTTGAGACAGAGACAGAGATGTGTCATTATTTGAGACAGAGACAGAGATGTGTCATTCTTTGTGACAGAGCTGTGTCATTATTTGAGACAGAGACTAAGATGTGTCATTCTTTGAGACAGAGACAGAGATGTGTCATTCTTTGAGACAGAGACAGAGATGTGTCATTATTTGAGACAGAGACAGAGATTTGTCATTTTTTGTGACAGAGCTGTGTCATTATTTGAGACAGAGACTAAGATGTGTCATTCTTTGAGACAGAGACAGAGATGTGTCATTCTTTGAGACAGAGCTGTGTCATTCTTTGAGACAGAGACTAAGATGTGTCATCCTTTGAGACAGAGACCAAGATGTGTCATTCTTTGAGACAAGAGACTAAGATGTGTCATTATTTCAGACAGAGACTAAGATGTGTCATTCTTTGAGACAGAGACAGAGATGTGTCATTATTTGAGACAGAGACAGAGATGTGTCATTATTTGATACAGAGACGGAGATGTGTCATTCTTTGAGACAGAGACAGAGATGTGTCATTCTTTGAGACAGAAACAGAGATGTGTAATTCCTTGAGACAGAGATGTGTCATTCTTTGAGACAGAGACAGAGATGTGTAATTCTTTGAGACAGAGACAGAGATGTGTCATTCTTTGAGACAGAGACAGAGCTGTGTCATTCTTTGAGACAGAGACTAAGATGTGTCATCCTTTGAGACAGAGACAGAGATGTGTCATTCTTTGAGACAGAGACAGAGAAGTGTCATTCTTTGAGACAGAGACAGAGATGTGTAATTCTTTGAGACAGAGACAGAGATGTGTCATTCTTTGAGACAGAGACAGAGCTGTGTCATTCTTTGAGACGGAGACTAAGATGTGTCATCCTTTTAGACAGAGTCTAAGATGTGTCATTCTTTGAGACAGAGATGTGTCATCCTTTGAGACAGAGACAGAGATGTGTCATTATTTGAGACAGAGACAGAGATGTGTCATTATTTGAGACAGAGACAGAGATGTGTCATTCTTTGAGACAGAGACAGAGATGTGTCATTATTTGAGACAGAGACAGAGATGTGTCATTATTTGAGACAGAGACAGAGATGTGTCATTCTTTGTGACAGAGCTGTGTCATTATTTGAGACAGAGACTAAGATGTGTCATTCTTTGAGACAGAGACAGAGATGTGTCATTCTTTGAGACAGAGACAGAGCTGTGTCATTCTTTGAGACAGAGACAGAGATGTGTCATCCTTTGAGACAGAGACAGAGATGTGTCATTCTTTGAGACAGAGACAGAGAAGTGTCATTCTTTGAGACAGAGACAGAGAAGTGTCATTCTTTGAGACAGAGACAGAGATGTGTAATTCTTTGAGACAGAGACAGAGATGTGTCATTCTTTGAGACAGAGACAGAGCTGTGTCATTATTTGAGACGGAGACTAAGATGTGTCATCCTTTTAGACAGAGTCTAAGATGTGTCATTCTTTGAGACAGAGATGTGTCATCCTTTGAGACAGAGACAGAGATGTGTCATTATTTGAGACAGAGACAGAGATGTGTCATTCTTTGTGACAGAGCTGTGTCATTATTTGAGACAGAGACTAAGATGTGTCATTCTTTGAGACAGAGACAGAGATGTGTCATTCTTTGAGACAGAGACAGAGATGTGTCATTCTTTGAGACAGAGACATATATGTGTCATTCTTTGAGACAGAGACAGAGATGTGTCATTCTTTGAGACAGAGACACATAAGTGTCATTCTTTAAGACAGAGACAGATACGTGTCATTCTTTGAGACAGAGACAGAGATGTGTCATTATTTGAGACAGAGACAGAGATGTGTCATTCTTTGAGACAGAGACAGAGATGTGTCATTCTTTGAGACAGAGATGTGTCATTCTTTGAGACAGAGACAGAGATGTGTAATTTTTTGAGACAGAGACAGAGATGTGTCATTCTTTGAGACAGAGACTAAGATGTGTCATTCTTTGAGACAGAGACAGAGATGTGTCATTCTTTGAGACAGAGACAGAGATGTGTTATTATTTGAGACAGAGACAGAGATGTGTTATTATTTGAGACAGAGACAGAGATGTGTAATTCCTTGAGACAGAGACAGAGATGTGTCATTCTTTGAGACAGAGCTGTGTCATTATTTGAGACAGAGACTAAGATGTGTCATCCTTTGAGACAGAGACTAAGATGTGTCATTCTTTGAGACAGAGACAGAGATGTGTCATTCTTTGAGACAGAGACAGAGATGTGTCATTCTTTGAGACAGAGACAGAGATGTGTCATTCTTTGAGACAGAGACAGATAAGTGTCATTCTTTGAGACGGAGACTAAGATGTGTCATCCTTTTAGACAGAGATGTGTCATCCTTTGAGACAGAGACAGAGATGTGTCATTATTTGAGACAGAGACAGAGATGTGTCATTCTTTGAGACAGAGATGTGTCATTCTTTGAGACAGAGCTGTGTCATTATTTGAGACAGAGACTAAGATGTGTCATCCTTTGAGACAGAGACTAAGATGTGTCATTCTTTGAGACAGAGACAGAGATGTGTCATTCTTTGAGACAGAGACAGAGATGTGTCATTCTTTGAGACAGAGACAGAGATGTGTCATTCTTTGAGACAGAGACAGAGATGTGTCATTCTTTGAGACAGAGACACATAAGTGTCATTCTTTGAGACAGAGACAGATACGTGTCATTCTTTGAGACAGAGCTGTGTCATTCTTTGAGACAGAGACTAAGATGTGTCATCCTTTGAGACAGAGACCAAGATGTGTCATTCTTTGAGACAAGAGACTAAGATGTGTCATTATTTCAGACAGAGACTAAGATGTGTCATTCTTTGAGACAGAGACAGAGATGTGTCATTCTTTGAGACAGAGACAGAGATGTGTAATTCCTTGAGACAGAGACAGAGATGTGTCATTATTTGAGACAGAGACAGAGATGTGTAATTCTTTGAGACAGAGACGGATAAGTGTCATTCTTTGAGACAGAGACATACGTGTCATTCTTTGAGACAGAGACATAGATGTGTCATTCTTTGAGACAGAGACAGAGATGTGTCATTCTTTGAGACAGAGCTGTGTCATTCTTTGAGACAGAGACTAATATGTGTCATCCTTTGAGACAGAGACCAAGATGTGTCATTCTTTGAGACAAGAGACAGAGATGTGTCATTATTTGATACAGAGACGGAGATGTGTCATTCTTTGAGACAGAGACAGAGATGTGTCATTCTTTGAGACAGAAACAGAGATGTGTAATTCCTTGAGACAGAGATGTGTCATTCTTTGAGACAGAGACAGAGCTGTGTCATTCTTTGAGACAGAGACAGAGATGTGTCATTCTTTGAGACAGAGACAGAGAAGTGTCATTATTTGAGACAGAGACAGAGAAGTGTCATTCTTTGAGACAGAGACAGAGATGTGTAATTCTTTGAGACAGAGACAGAGATGTGTCATTCTTTGAGACAGAGACAGAGCTGTGTCATTCTTTGAGACGGAGACTAAGATGTGTCATCCTTTTAGACAGAGTCTAAGATGTGTCATTCTTTGAGACAGAGATGTGTCATCCTTTGAGACAGAGACAGAGATGTGTCATTATTTGAGACAGAGACAGAGATGTGTCATTCTTTGAGACAGAGCTGTGTCATTATTTGAGACAGAGACTAAGATGTGTCATCCTTTGAGACAGAGACTAAGATGTGTCATTCTTTGAGACAGAGACAGAGATGTGTCATTCTTTGAGACAGAGACAGAGATGTGTCATTCTTTGAGACAGAGACAGAGATGTGTCATTCTTTGAGACAGAGACAGAGATGTGTCATTCTTTGAGACAGAGACACATAAGTGTCATTCTTTGAGACAGAGACAGATACGTGTCATTCTTTGAGACAGAGACAGAGATGTGTCATTATTTCAGACAAGAGACTAAGATGTGTCATTATTTCAGACAGAGACTAAGATGTCAGTCTTTGAGACAGAGACAGAGATGTATCATTATTTGAGACAGACAGAGATGTGCCATTCTTTGAGACAGAGGCAGAGATGTGTCATTCTTTGAGACAGAGACAGAGATGTGTCATACTTTGAGACAGAGACAGAGATGTGTCATTATTTGAGACATAGACAGAGATGTGTCATTCTTTGTGACAGAGACAGAGATGTGTAATTATTTCAGACAAGAGACTAAGATGTGTCATTATTTCAGACAGAGACAGAGATGTGTCATTCTTTGAGACAGAGACAGAGATATGTCATTGTTTGAGACAGAGACAGAGATGTGTCATTCTTTGAGACAGAGACAGAGATGTGTCATTCTTTGAGACAGAGACAGAGATGTGTAATTCCTTGAGACAGAGACAGAGATGTGTCATTCTTTGAGACAGAGACAGAGATGTGTCATTCTTTAAGACAGAGACAGAGATGTGTCATTCTTTGAGACAGAGCTGTGTCATTCTTTGAGACAGAGACTAAGATGTGTCATCCTTTGAGACAGAGACCAAGATGTGTCATTCTTTGAGACAAGAGACTAAGATGTGTCATTATTTCAGACAGAGACTAAGAAGTGTCATTATTTGAGACAGAGACAGAGATGTTTCATTCTTTGAGACAGAGACAGAGATGTGTAATTCCTTGAGACAGAGACAGAGATGTGTCATTCTTTGAGACAGAGACAGAGATGTGTAATTCTTTAAGACAGAGACAGAGCTGTGTCATTCTTTGAGACAGAGACTAAGATGTGTCATCCTTTGAGACAGAGACCAAGATGTGTCATTCTTTGAGACAAGAGACTAAGATGTGTCATTATTTCAGACAGAGACTAAGATGTGTCATTCTTTGAGACAGAGACAGAGATGTGTCATTATTTGATACAGAGACGGAGATGTGTCATTCTTTGAGACAGAGACAGAGATGTGTCATTCTTTGAGACAGAAACAGAGATGTGTAATTCCTTGAGACAGAGATGTGTCATTCTTTGAGACTGAGACAGAGATGTGTAATTCTTTGACACAGAGACAGAGATGTGTCATTCTTTGAGACAGAGACAGAGCTGTGTCATTCTTTGAGACAGAGACTAAGATGTGTCATCCTTTGAGACAGAGACAGAGATGTGTCATTCTTTGAGACAGAGACAGAGAAGTGTCATTCTTTGAGACAGAGACAGAGAAGTGTCATTCTTTGAGACAGAGACAGAGATGTGTAATTCTTTGAGACAGAGACAGAGATGTGTCATTCTTTGAGACAGAGACAGAGCTGTGTCATTCTTTGAGACGGAGACTAAGATGTGTCATCCTTTTAGACAGAGTCTAAGATGTGTCATTCTTTGAGACAGAGATGTGTCATCCTTAGAGACAGAGACAGAGATGTGTCATTATTTGAGACAGAGACAGAGATGTGTCATTCTTTGAGACAGAGCTGTGTCATTATTTGATACAGAGACTAAGATGTGTCATCCTTTGAGACAGAGACTAAGATGTGTCATTCTTTGAGACAGAGACAGAGATGTGTCATTCTTTGAGACAGAGACAGAGATGTGTCATTCTTTGAGACAGAGACAGAGAAGTGTCATTCTTTGAGACAGAGACAGAGAAGTGTCATTCTTTGAGACAGAGACAGAGATGTGTAATTCTTTGAGACAGAGACATAGATGTGTCATTCTTTGAGACAGAGACAGAGCTGTGTCATTCTTTGAGACGGAGATTAAGATGTGTCATCCTTTTAGACAGAGTCTAAGATGTGTCATTCTTTGAGACAGAGATGTGTCATCCTTTGAGACAGAGACAGAGATGTGTCATTATTTGAGACAGAGACAGAGATGTGTCATTCTTTGAGACAGAGCTGTGTCATTATTTGAGACAGAGACTAAGATGTGTCATCCTTTGAGACAGAGACTAAGATGTGTCATTCTTTGAGACAGAGACAGAGATGTGTCATTCTTTGAGACAGAGACAGAGATGTGTCATTCTTTGAGACAGAGACAGAGATGTGTCATTCTTTGAGACAGAGACAGAGATGTGTCATTCTTTGAGACAGAGACACATAAGTGTCATTATTTGAGACAGAGACAGATACGTGTCATTCTTTGAGACAGAGCTGTGTCATTCTTTGAGACAGAGACTAAGATGTGTCATCCTTTGAGACAGAGACAGAGATGTGTCATTATTTGAGACAGAGACATAGATGTGTCATTCTTTGAGACAGAGACAGAGATGTGTCATTCTTTGAGACAGAGACAGAGATGTGTCATTCTTTGAGACAGAGACAGAGCTGTGTCATTCTTTGAGACGGAGACTAAGATGTGTCATCCTTTTAGACAGAGTCTAAGATGTGTCATTCTTTGAGACAGAGATGTGTCATTATTTGAGACAGAGACAGAGATGTGTCATTATTTGATACAGAGACGGAGATGTGTCATTCTTTGAGACAGAGACAGAGATGTGTCATTCTTTGAGACAGAAACAGAGATGTGTAATTCCTTGAGACAGAGATGTGTCATTCTTTGAGACAGAGACAGAGATGTGTAATTCTTTGAGACAGAGACAGAGATGTGTCATTCTTTGAGACAGAGACAGATCTGTGTCATTCTTTGAGACAGAGACTAAGATGTGTCATCCTTTGAGACAGAGACAGAGATGTGTCATTCTTTGAGACAGAGACAGAGAAGTTTCATTCTTTGAGACAGAGACAGAGAAGTGTCATTCTTTGAGACAGAGACAGAGATGTGTAATTCTTTGAGACAGAGACAGAGATGTGTCATTCTTTGAGACAGAGACAGAGCTGTGTCATTCTTTGAGACGGAGACTAAGATGTGTCATCCTTTTAGACAGAGTCTAAGATGTGTCATTCTTTGAGACAGAGATGTGTCATCCTTTGAGACAGAGACAGAGATGTGTCATTATTTGAGACAGAGACAGAGATGTGTCATTCTTTGTGACAGAGCTGTGTCATTATTTGAGACAGAGACTAAGATGTGTCATTCTTTGAGACAGAGACAGAGATGTGTCATTCTTTGAGACAGAGACAGAGAAGTGTCATTCTTTGAGACAGAGACAGAGAAGTGTCATTCTTTGAGACAGAGACAGAGATGTGTAATTCTTTGAGACAGAGACATAGATGTGTCATTCTTTGAGACAGAGACAGAGCTGTGTCATTCTTTGAGACGGAGATTAAGATGTGTCATCCTTTTAGACAGAGTCTAAGATGTGTCATTCTTTGAGACAGAGATGTGTCATCCTTTGAGACAGAGACAGAGATGTGTCATTATTTGAGACAGAGACAGAGATGTGTCATTCTTTGAGACAGAGCTGTGTCATTATTTGAGACAGAGACTAAGATGTGTCATCCTTTGAGACAGAGACTAAGATGTGTCATTCTTTGAGACAGAGACAGAGATGTGTCATTCTTTGAGACAGAGACAGAGATGTGTCATTCTTTGAGACAGAGACAGAGATGTGTCATTCTTTGAGACAGAGACAGAGATGTGTCATTCTTTGAGACAGAGACACATAAGTGTCATTATTTGAGACAGAGACAGATACGTGTCATTCTTTGAGACAGAGCTGGGTCATTCTTTGAGACAGAGACTAAGATGTGTCATCCTTTGAGACAGAGACAGAGATGTGTCATTATTTGAGACAGAGACAGAGATGTGTCATTCTTTGAAACAGAGACAGAGATGTGTCATTCTTTGAGACAGAGACAGAGATGTGTCATTCTTTGAGACAGAGACTAAGATGTGTCATCCTTTGAGACAGAGACCAAGATGTGTCATTCTTTGAGACAAGAGACTAAGATGTGTCATTATTTCAGACAGAGACTAAGATGTGTCATTCTTTGAGACAGAGACAGAGATGTGTCATTATTTGATACAGAGACGGAGATGTGTCATTCTTTGAGACAGAGACAGAGATGTGTCATTCTTTGAGACAGAAACAGAGATGTGTAATTCCTTGAGACAGAGATGTGTCATTCTTTGAGACTGAGACAGAGATGTGTAATTCTTTGACACAGAGACAGAGATGTGTCATTCTTTGAGACAGAGACAGAGCTGTGTCATTCTTTGAGACAGAGACTAAGATGTGTCATCCTTTGAGACAGAGACAGAGATGTGTCATTCTTTGAGACAGAGACAGAGAAGTGTCATTCTTTGAGACAGAGACAGAGAAGTGTCATTCTTTGAGACAGAGACAGAGATGTGTAATTCTTTGAGACAGAGACAGAGATGTGTCATTCTTTGAGACAGAGACAGAGCTGTGTCATTCTTTGAGACGGAGACTAAGATGTGTCATCCTTTTAGACAGAGTCTAAGATGTGTCATTCTTTGAGACAGAGATGTGTCATCCTTAGAGACAGAGACAGAGATGTGTCATTATTTGAGACAGAGACAGAGATGTGTCATTCTTTGAGACAGAGCTGTGTCATTATTTGATACAGAGACTAAGATGTGTCATCCTTTGAGACAGAGACTAAGATGTGTCATTCTTTGAGACAGAGACAGAGATGTGTCATTCTTTGAGACAGAGACAGAGATGTGTCATTCTTTGAGACAGAGACAGAGAAGTGTCATTCTTTGAGACAGAGACAGAGAAGTGTCATTCTTTGAGACAGAGACAGAGATGTGTAATTCTTTGAGACAGAGACATAGATGTGTCATTCTTTGAGACAGAGACAGAGCTGTGTCATTCTTTGAGACGGAGATTAAGATGTGTCATCCTTTTAGACAGAGTCTAAGATGTGTCATTCTTTGAGACAGAGATGTGTCATCCTTTGAGACAGAGACAGAGATGTGTCATTATTTGAGACAGAGACAGAGATGTGTCATTCTTTGAGACAGAGCTGTGTCATTATTTGAGACAGAGACTAAGATGTGTCATCCTTTGAGACAGAGACTAAGATGTGTCATTCTTTGAGACAGAGACAGAGATGTGTCATTCTTTGAGACAGAGACAGAGATGTGTCATTCTTTGAGACAGAGACAGAGATGTGTCATTCTTTGAGACAGAGACAGAGATGTGTCATTCTTTGAGACAGAGACACATAAGTGTCATTATTTGAGACAGAGACAGATACGTGTCATTCTTTGAGACAGAGCTGTGTCATTCTTTGAGACAGAGACTAAGATGTGTCATCCTTTGAGACAGAGACAGAGATGTGTCATTATTTGAGACAGAGACATAGATGTGTCATTCTTTGAGACAGAGACAGAGATGTGTCATTCTTTGAGACAGAGACAGAGATGTGTCATTCTTTGAGACAGAGACAGAGCTGTGTCATTCTTTGAGACGGAGACTAAGATGTGTCATCCTTTTAGACAGAGTCTAAGATGTGTCATTCTTTGAGACAGAGATGTGTCATTATTTGAGACAGAGACAGAGATGTGTCATTATTTGATACAGAGACGGAGATGTGTCATTCTTTGAGACAGAGACAGAGATGTGTCATTCTTTGAGACAGAAACAGAGATGTGTAATTCCTTGAGACAGAGATGTGTCATTCTTTGAGACAGAGACAGAGATGTGTAATTCTTTGAGACAGAGACAGAGATGTGTCATTCTTTGAGACAGAGACAGATCTGTGTCATTCTTTGAGACAGAGACTAAGATGTGTCATCCTTTGAGACAGAGACAGAGATGTGTCATTCTTTGAGACAGAGACAGAGAAGTTTCATTCTTTGAGACAGAGACAGAGAAGTGTCATTCTTTGAGACAGAGACAGAGATGTGTAATTCTTTGAGACAGAGACAGAGATGTGTCATTCTTTGAGACAGAGACAGAGCTGTGTCATTCTTTGAGACGGAGACTAAGATGTGTCATCCTTTTAGACAGAGTCTAAGATGTGTCATTCTTTGAGACAGAGATGTGTCATCCTTTGAGACAGAGACAGAGATGTGTCATTATTTGAGACAGAGACAGAGATGTGTCATTCTTTGTGACAGAGCTGTGTCATTATTTGAGACAGAGACTAAGATGTGTCATTCTTTGAGACAGAGACAGAGATGTGTCATTCTTTGAGACAGAGACAGAGAAGTGTCATTCTTTGAGACAGAGACAGAGAAGTGTCATTCTTTGAGACAGAGACAGAGATGTGTAATTCTTTGAGACAGAGACATAGATGTGTCATTCTTTGAGACAGAGACAGAGCTGTGTCATTCTTTGAGACGGAGATTAAGATGTGTCATCCTTTTAGACAGAGTCTAAGATGTGTCATTCTTTGAGACAGAGATGTGTCATCCTTTGAGACAGAGACAGAGATGTGTCATTATTTGAGACAGAGACAGAGATGTGTCATTCTTTGAGACAGAGCTGTGTCATTATTTGAGACAGAGACTAAGATGTGTCATCCTTTGAGACAGAGACTAAGATGTGTCATTCTTTGAGACAGAGACAGAGATGTGTCATTCTTTGAGACAGAGACAGAGATGTGTCATTCTTTGAGACAGAGACAGAGATGTGTCATTCTTTGAGACAGAGACAGAGATGTGTCATTCTTTGAGACAGAGACACATAAGTGTCATTATTTGAGACAGAGACAGATACGTGTCATTCTTTGAGACAGAGCTGGGTCATTCTTTGAGACAGAGACTAAGATGTGTCATCCTTTGAGACAGAGACAGAGATGTGTCATTATTTGAGACAGAGACAGAGATGTGTCATTCTTTGAAACAGAGACAGAGATGTGTCATTCTTTGAGACAGAGACAGAGATGTGTCATTCTTTGAGACAGAGACAGAGCTGTGTCATTCTTTGAGACGGAGACTAAGATGTGTCATCCTTTTAGACAGAGTCTAAGATGTGTCATTCTTTGAGACAGAGATGTGTCATTATTTGAGACAGAGACAGAGATGTGTCATTATTTGATACAGAGACGGAGATGTGTCATTCTTTGAGACAGAGACAGAGATGTGTCATTCTTTGAGACAGAAACAGAGATGTGTAATTCCTTGAGACAGAGATGTGTCATTCTTTGAGACAGAGACAGAGATGTGTAATTCTTTGAGACAGAGACAGAGATGTGTCATTCTTTGAGACAGAGACAGATCTGTGTCATTCTTTGAGACAGAGACTAAGATGTGTCATCCTTTGAGACAGAGACAGAGATGTGTCATTCTTTGAGACAGAGACAGAGAAGTTTCATTCTTTGAGACAGAGACAGAGAAGTGTCATTCTTTGAGACAGAGACAGAGATGTGTAATTCTTTGAGACAGAGACAGAGATGTGTCATTCTTTGAGACAGAGACAGAGCTGTGTCATTCTTTGAGACGGAGACTAAGATGTGTCATCCTTTTAGACAGAGTCTAAGATGTGTCATTCTTTGAGACAGAGATGTGTCATCCTTTGAGACAGAGACAGAGATGTGTCATTATTTGAGACAGAGACAGAGATGTGTCATTCTTTGTGACAGAGCTGTGTCATTATTTGAGACAGAGACTAAGATGTGTCATTCTTTGAGACAGAGACAGAGATGTGTCATTCTTTGAGACAGAGACAGAGCTGTGTCATTCTTTGAGACAGAGACTAAGATGTGTCATCATTTGAGACAGAGACAGAGATGTGTCATTCTTTGAGACAGAGACAGAGAAGTGTCATTCTTTGAGACAGAGACAGAGAAGTGTCATTCTTTGAGACAGAGACAGAGATGTGTAATTCTTTGAGACAGAGACAGAGATGTGTCATTCTTTGAGACAGAGACAGAGCTGTGTCATTCTTTGAGACGGAGACTAAGATGTGTCATCCTTTTAGACAGAGTCTAAGATGTGTCATTCTTTGAGACAGAGATGTGTCATCCTTTGAGACAGAGACAGAGATGTGTCATTATTTGAGACAGAGACAGAGATGTGTCATTCTTTGTGACAGAGCTGTGTCATTATTTGAGACAGAGACTAAGATGTGTCATTCTTTGAGACAGAGACAGAGATGTGTCATTCTTTGAGACAGAGACAGAGATGTGTCATTCTTTGAGACAGAGACAGAGATGTGTCATTCTTTGAGACAGAGACAGAGATGTGTCATTCTTTGAGACAGAGACACATAAGTGTCATTCTTTGAGACAGAGACAGATACGTGTCATTCTTTGAGACAGAGACAGAGATGTGTCATTATTTGAGACAGAGACAGAGATGTGTCATTCTTTGAGACAGAGACAGAGATGTGTCATTCTTTGAGACAGAGACAGAGATGTGTCATTCTTTGAGACAGAGACAGAGATGTGTCATTTTTTGAGACAGAGACAGAGATGTGTCATTCTTTGAGACAGAGACTAAGATATGTCATTCTTTGAGACAGAGACAGAGATGTGTCATTCTTTGAGACAGAGACAGAGATGTGTTATTATTTGAGACAGAGACAGAGATGTGTTATTATTTGAGACAGAGACAGAGATGTGTCATTGTTTGAGACAGAGACAGAGATGTGTCATTCTTTGAGACAGAGCTGTGTCATTATTTGAGACAGAGACTAAGATGTGTCATCCTTTGAGACAGAGACTAAGATGTGTCATTCTTTGAGACAGAGACAGAGATGTGTCATTCTTTGAGACAGAGACAGAGATGTGTCATTCTTTGAGACAGAGACAGAGAAGTGTCATTCTTTGAGACAGAGACAGAGAAGTGTCATTCTTTGAGACAGAGACAGAGATGTGTAATTCTTTGAGACAGAGACATAGATGTGTCATTCTTTGAGACAGAGACAGAGCTGTGTCATTCTTTGAGACGGAGATTAAGATGTGTCATCCTTTTAGACAGAGTCTAAGATGTGTCATTCTTTGAGACAGAGATGTGTCATCCTTTGAGACAGAGACAGAGATGTGTCATTATTTGAGACAGAGACAGAGATGTGTCATTCTTTGAGACAGAGCTGTGTCATTATTTGAGACAGAGACTAAGATGTGTCATCCTTTGAGACAGAGACTAAGATGTGTCATTCTTTGAGACAGAGACAGAGATGTGTCATTCTTTGAGACAGAGACAGAGATGTGTCATTCTTTGAGACAGAGACAGAGATGTGTCATTCTTTGAGACAGAGACAGAGATGTGTCATTCTTTGAGACAGAGACACATAAGTGTCATTATTTGAGACAGAGACAGATACGTGTCATTCTTTGAGACAGAGCTGTGTCATTCTTTGAGACAGAGACTAAGATGTGTCATCCTTTGAGACAGAGACAGAGATGTGTCATTATTTGAGACAGAGACAGAGATGTGTCATTCTTTGAGACAGAGACAGAGATGTGTCATTCTTTGAGACAGAGACAGAGATGTGTCATTCTTTGAGACAGAGACAGAGCTGTGTCATTATTTGAGACGGAGACTAAGATGTGTCATCCTTTTAGACAGAGTCTAAGATGTGTCATTCTTTGAGACAGAGATGTGTCATTATTTGAGACAGAGACAGAGATGTGTCATTAGTTGATACAGAGACGGAGATGTGTCATTCTTTGAGACAGAGACAGAGATGTGTCATTCTTTGAGACAGAAACAGAGATGTGTAATTCCTTGAGACAGAGATGTGTCATTCTTTGAGACAGAGACAGAGATGTGTAATTCTTTGAGACAGAGACAGAGATGTGTCATTCTTTGAGACAGAGACAGATCTGTGTCATTCTTTGAGACAGAGACTAAGATGTGTCATCCTTTGAGACAGAGACAGAGATGTGTCATTCTTTGAGACAGAGACAGAGAAGTTTCATTCTTTGAGACAGAGACAGAGAAGTGTCATTCTTTGAGACAGAGACAGAGATGTGTAATTCTTTGAGACAGAGACAGAGATGTGTCATTCTTTGAGACAGAGACAGAGCTGTGTCATTCTTTGAGACGGAGACTAAGATGTGTCATCCTTTTAGACAGAGTCTAAGATGTGTCATTCTTTGAGACAGAGATGTGTCATCCTTTGAGACAGAGACAGAGATGTGTCATTATTTGAGACAGAGACAGAGATGTGTCATTCTTTGTGACAGAGCTGTGTCATTATTTGAGACAGAGACTAAGATGTGTCATTCTTTGAGACAGAGACAGAGATGTGTCATTCTTTGAGACAGAGACAGAGAAGTGTCATTCTTTGAGACAGAGACAGAGAAGTGTCATTCTTTGAGACAGAGACAGAGATGTGTAATTCTTTGAGACAGAGACATAGATGTGTCATTCTTTGAGACAGAGACAGAGCTGTGTCATTCTTTGAGACGGAGATTAAGATGTGTCATCCTTTTAGACAGAGTCTAAGATGTGTCATTCTTTGAGACAGAGATGTGTCATCCTTTGAGACAGAGACAGAGATGTGTCATTATTTGAGACAGAGACAGAGATGTGTCATTCTTTGAGACAGAGCTGTGTCATTATTTGAGACAGAGACTAAGATGTGTCATCCTTTGAGACAGAGACTAAGATGTGTCATTCTTTGAGACAGAGACAGAGATGTGTCATTCTTTGAGACAGAGACAGAGATGTGTCATTCTTTGAGACAGAGACAGAGATGTGTCATTCTTTGAGACAGAGACAGAGATGTGTCATTCTTTGAGACAGAGACACATAAGTGTCATTATTTGAGACAGAGACAGATACGTGTCATTCTTTGAGACAGAGCTGGGTCATTCTTTGAGACAGAGACTAAGATGTGTCATCCTTTGAGACAGAGACAGAGATGTGTCATTATTTGAGACAGAGACAGAGATGTGTCATTCTTTGAGACAGAGACAGAGATGTGTCATTCTTTGAGACAGAGACAGAGATGTGTCATTCTTTGAGACAGAGACAGAGCTGTGTCATTCTTTGAGACGGAGACTAAGATGTGTCATCCTTTTAGACAGAGTCTAAGATGTGTCATTCTTTGAGACAGAGATGTGTCATTATTTGAGACAGAGACAGAGATGTGTCATTATTTGATACAGAGACGGAGATGTGTCATTCTTTGAGACAGAGACAGAGATGTGTCATTCTTTGAGACAGAAACAGAGATGTGTAATTCCTTGAGACAGAGATGTGTCATTCTTTGAGACAGAGACAGAGATGTGTAATTCTTTGAGACAGAGACAGAGATGTGTCATTCTTTGAGACAGAGACAGATCTGTGTCATTCTTTGAGACAGAGACTAAGATGTGTCATCCTTTGAGACAGAGACAGAGATGTGTCATTCTTTGAGACAGAGACAGAGAAGTTTCATTCTTTGAGACAGAGACAGAGAAGTGTCATTCTTTGAGACAGAGACAGAGATGTGTAATTCTTTGAGACAGAGACAGAGATGTGTCATTCTTTGAGACAGAGACAGAGCTGTGTCATTCTTTGAGACGGAGACTAAGATGTGTCATCCTTTTAGACAGAGTCTAAGATGTGTCATTCTTTGAGACAGAGATGTGTCATCCTTTGAGACAGAGACAGAGATGTGTCATTATTTGAGACAGAGACAGAGATGTGTCATTCTTTGTGACAGAGCTGTGTCATTATTTGAGACAGAGACTAAGATGTGTCATTCTTTGAGACAGAGACAGAGATGTGTCATTCTTTGAGACAGAGACAGAGCTGTGTCATTCTTTGAGACAGAGACTAAGATGTGTCATCATTTGAGACAGAGACAGAGATGTGTCATTCTTTGAGACAGAGACAGAGAAGTGTCATTCTTTGAGACAGAGACAGAGAAGTGTCATTCTTTGAGACAGAGACAGAGATGTGTAATTCTTTGAGACAGAGACAGAGATGTGTCATTCTTTGAGACAGAGACAGAGCTGTGTCATTCTTTGAGACGGAGACTAAGATGTGTCATCCTTTTAGACAGAGTCTAAGATGTGTCATTCTTTGAGACAGAGATGTGTCATCCTTTGAGACAGAGACAGAGATGTGTCATTATTTGAGACAGAGACAGAGATGTGTCATTCTTTGTGACAGAGCTGTGTCATTATTTGAGACAGAGACTAAGATGTGTCATTCTTTGAGACAGAGACAGAGATGTGTCATTCTTTGAGACAGAGACAGAGATGTGTCATTCTTTGAGACAGAGACAGAGATGTGTCATTCTTTGAGAAAGAGACAGAGATGTGTCATTCTTTGAGACAGAGACACATGAGTGTCATTCTTTGAGACAGAGACAGATACGTGTCATTCTTTGAGACAGAGACAGAGATGTGTCATTATTTGAGACAGAGACAGAGATGTGTCATTCTTTGAGACAGAGACAGAGATGTGTCATTCTTTGAGACAGAGACAGAGATGTGTCATTCTTTGAGACAGAGACAGAGATGTGTCATTTTTTGAGACAGAGACAGAGATGTGTCATTCTTTGAGACAGAGACTAAGATATGTCATTCTTTGAGACAGAGACAGAGATGTGTCATTCTTTGAGACAGAGACAGAGATGTGTTATTATTTGAGACAGAGACAGAGATGTGTTATTATTTGAGACAGAGACAGAGATGTGTCATTGTTTGAGACAGAGACAGAGATGTGTCATTCTTTGAGACAGAGCTGTGTCATTATTTGAGACAGAGACTAAGATGTGTCATCCTTTGAGACAGAGACTAAGATGTGTCATTCTTTGAGACAGAGACAGAGATGTGTCATTCTTTGAGACAGAGACAGAGATGTGTCATTCTTTGAGACAGAGACAGAGATGTGTCATTCTTTGAGACAGAGACAGATAAGTGTCATTCTTTGAGACGGAGACTAAGATGTGTCATCCTTTTAGACAGAGATGTGTCATCCTTTGAGACAGAGACAGAGATGTGTCATTATTTGAGACAGAGACAGAGATGTGTCATTCTTTGAGACAGAGCTGTGTCATTATTTGAGACAGAGACTAAGATGTGTCATCCTTTGAGACAGAGACTAAGATGTGTCATTCTTTGAGACAGAGACAGAGATGTGTCATTCTTTGAGACAGAGACAGAGATGTGTCATTCTTTGAGACAGAGACAGAGATGTGTCATTCTTTGAGACAGAGACAGAGATGTGTCATTCTTTGAGACAGAGACACATAAGTGTCATTCTTTGAGACAGAGACAGATACGTGTCATTCTTTGAGACAGAGCTGTGTCATTCTTTGAGACAGAGACTAAGATGTGTCATCCTTTGAGACAGAGACAGAGATGTGTCATTATTTGAGACAGAGACAGAGATGTGTCATTCTTTGAGACAGAGACAGAGATGTGTCATTCTTTGAGACAGAGACAGAGATGTGTCATTCTTTGAGACAGAGACAGAGCTGTGTCATTCTTTGAGACGGAGACTAAGATGTGTCATCCTTTTAGACAGAGTCTAAGATGTGTCATTCTTTGAGACAGAGATGTGTCATTATTTGAGACAGAGACAGAGATGTGTCATTATTTGATACAGAGACGGAGATGTGTCATTCTTTGAGACAGAGACAGAGATGTGTCATTCTTTGAGACAGAAACAGAGATGTGTAATTCCTTGAGACAGAGATGTGTCATTCTTTGAGACAGAGACAGAGATGTGTAATTCTTTGAGACAGAGACAGAGATGTGTCATTCTTTGAGACAGAGACAGAGAAGTTTCATTCTTTGAGACAGAGACAGAGAAGTGTCATTCTTTGAGACAGAGACAGAGATGTGTAATTCTTTGAGACAGAGACAGAGATGTGTCATTCTTTGAGACAGAGACAGAGCTGTGTCATTCTTTGAGACGGAGACTAAGATGTGTCATCCTTTTAGACAGAGTCTAAGATGTGTCATTCTTTGAGACAGAGATGTGTCATCCTTTGAGACAGAGACAGAGATGTGTCATTATTTGAGACAGAGACAGAGATGTGTCATTCTTTGTGACAGAGCTGTGTCATTATTTGAGACAGAGACTAAGATGTGTCATTCTTTGAGACAGAGACAGAGATGTGTCATTCTTTGAGACAGAGACAGAGCTGTGTCATTCTTTGAGACAGAGACTAAGATGTGTCATCCTTTGAGACAGAGACAGAGATGTGTAATTCTTTGAGACAGAGACAGAGAAGTGTCATTCTTTGAGACAGAGACAGAGAAGTGTCATTCTTTGAGACAGAGACAGAGATGTGTAATTCTTTGAGACAGAGACAGAGATGTGTCATTCTTTGAGACAGAGACAGAGCTGTGTCATTCTTTGAGACGGAGACTAAGATGTGTCATCCTTTTAGACAGAGTCTAAGATGTGTCATTCTTTGAGACAGAGATGTGTCATCCTTTGAGACAGAGACAGAGATGTGTCATTATTTGAGACAGAGACAGAGATGTGTCATTCTTTGTGACAGAGCTGTGTCATTATTTGAGACAGAGACTAAGATGTGTCATTCTTTGAGACAGAGACAGAGATGTGTCATTCTTTGAGACAGAGACAGAGATGTGTCATTCTTTGAGACAGAGACAGAGATGTGTCATTCTTTGAGACAGAGACAGAGATGTGTCATTCTTTGAGACAGAGACACATAAGTGTCATTCTTTGAGACAGAGACAGATACGTGTCATTCTTTGAGACAGAGACAGAGATGTGTCATTATTTGAGACAGAGACAGAGATGTGTCATTCTTTGAGACAGAGACAGAGATGTGTCATTCTTTGAGACAGAGACAGAGATGTGTCATTCTTTGAGACAGAGACAGAGATGTGTCATTTTTTGAGACAGAGACAGAGATGTGTCATTCTTTGAGACAGAGACTAAGATGTGTCATTCTTTGAGACAGAGACAGAGATGTGTCATTCTTTGAGACAGAGACAGAGATGTGTTATTATTTGAGACAGAGACAGAGATGTGTTATTATTTGAGACAGAGACAGAGATGTGTAATTCTTTGAGACAGAGACAGAGATGTGTCATTCTTTGAGACAGAGACACATAAGTGTCATTCTTTGAGACAGAGACAGATACGTGTCATTCTTTGAGACAGAGCTGTGTCATTCTTTGAGACAGAGACTAAGATGTGTCATCCTTTGAGACAGAGACCAAGATGTGTCATTCTTTGAGACAAGAGACTAAGATGTGTCATTATTTCAGACAGAGACTAAGATGTGTCATTCTTTGAGACAGAGACAGAGATGTGTCATTCTTTGAGACAGAGACAGAGATGTGTAATTCATTGAGACAGAGACAGAGATGTGTCATTCCTTGAGACAGAGACAGAGATGTGTCATTCGTTGAGACAGAGACAGAGATGTGTAATTCTTTAAGACAGAGACAGAGATGTGTCATTCTTTGAGACAGAGCTGTGTCATTCTTTGAGACAGAGACTAAGATGTGTCATCCTTTGAGACAGAGACCAAGATGTGTCATTCTTTGAGACAAGAGACAGAGATGTGTCATTATTTGATACAGAGACGGAGATGTGTCATTCTTTGAGACAGAGACAGAGATGTGTCATTCTTTGAGACAGAAACAGAGATGTGTAATTCCTTGAGACAGAGATGTGTCATTCTTTGAGACAGAGACAGAGATGTGTAATTCTTTGAGACAGAGACAGAGATGTGTCATTCTTTGAGACAGAGAAAGAGCTGTGTCATTCTTTGAGACAGAGACTAAGATGTGTCATCCTTTGAGACAGAGACAGAGATGTGTCATTCTTTGAGACAGAGACAGAGAAGTGTCATTATTTGAGACAGAGACAGAGAAGTGTCATTCTTTGAGACAGAGACAGAGATGTGTAATTCTTTGAGACAGAGACAGAGATGTGTCATTCTTTGAGACAGAGACAGAGCTGTGTCATTCTTTGAGACGGAGACTAAGATGTGTCATCCTTTTAGACAGAGTCTAAGATGTGTCATTCTTTGAGACAGAGATGTGTCATCCTTTGAGACAGAGACAGAGATGTGTCATTATTTGAGACGGAGACTAAGATGTGTCATCCTTTTAGACAGAGTCTAAGATGTGTCATTCTTTGAGACAGAGATGTGTCATCCTTTGAGACAGAGACAGAGATGTGTCATTATTTGAGACAGAGACAGAGATGTGTAATTCCTTGAGACAGAGATGTGTCATTCTTTGAGACAGAGACAGAGAAGTTTCATTCTTTGAGACAGAGACAGAGAAGTGTCATTCTTTGAGACAGAGACAGAGATGTGTAATTCTTTGAGACAGAGACAGAGATGTGTCATTCTTTGAGACAGAGACAGAGCTGTGTCATTCTTTGAGACGGAGACTAAGATGTGTCATCCTTTTAGACAGAGTCTAAGATGTGTCATTCTTTGAGACAGAGATGTGTCATCCTTTGAGACAGAGACAGAGATGTGTCATTATTTGAGACAGAGACAGAGATGTGTCATTCTTTGTGACAGAGCTGTGTCATTATTTGAGACAGAGACTAAGATGTGTCATTCTTTGAGACAGAGACAGAGATGTGTCATTCTTTGAGACAGAGACAGAGCTGTGTCATTCTTTGAGACAGAGACTAAGATGTGTCATCCTTTGAGACAGAGACAGAGATGTGTCATTCTTTGAGACAGAGACAGAGATGTGTCATTCTTTGAGACAGAGACAGAGAAGTGTCATTATTTGAGACAGAGACAGAGAAGTGTCATTCTTTGAGACAGAGACAGAGATGTGTAATTCTTTGAGACAGAGACAGAGATGTGTCATTCTTTGAGACAGAGACAGAGCTGTGTCATTCTTTGAGACGGAGACTAAGATGTGTCATCCTTTTAGACAGAGTCTAAGATGTGTCATTCTTTGAGACAGAGATGTGTCATCCTTTGAGACAGAGACAGAGATGTGTCATTATTTGAGACAGAGACAGAGATGTGTCATTCTTTGAGACAGAGCTGTGTCATTATTTGAGACAGAGACTAAGATGTGTCATCCTTTGAGACAGAGACTAAGATGTGTCATTCTTTGAGACAGAGACAGAGATGTGTCATTCTTTGAGACAGAGACAGAGATGTGTCATTCTTTGAGACAGAGACAGAGATGTGTCATTCTTTGAGACAGAGACAGAGATGTGTCATTCTTTGAGACAGAGACAGAGATGTGTCATTCATTGAGACAGAGATGTGTCATTTTTTGAGACAGAGACAGAGATGTGTCATTCTTTGAGACAGAGACAGAGATGTGTTATTATTTGAGACAGAGACAGAGATGTGTTATTATTTGAGACAGAGACAGAGATGTGTAATTCATTGAGACAGAGACAGAGATGTGTCATTCTTTGAGACAGAGCTGTGTCATTATTTGAGACAGAGACTAAGATGTGTCATCCTTTGAGACAGAGACTAAGATGTGTCATTCTTTGAGACAGAGACAGAGATGTGTCATTCTTTGAGACAGAGACAGAGATGTGTCATTCTTTGAGACAGAGACAGAGATGTGTCATTCTTTGAGACAGAGACAGATAAGTGTCATTCTTTGAGACAGAGACAGATACGTGTCATTCTTTGAGACAGAGACAGACATGTGTCATTATTTGAGACAGAGACAGAGATGTGTCATTCTTTGAGACAGAGACAGAGATGTGTCATTCTTTGAGACAGAGACAGAGATGTGTCATTCTTTGAGACAGAGACAGAGATGTGTCATTCTTTGAGACAGAGACAGAGATGTGTCATTCTTTGAGACAGAGACAGAGATGTGTCATTCTTTGAGACAGAGACAGAGATGTGTCGTTCTTTGAGACAGAGACAGATACGGGTCTTTCTTTGAGACAGAGACAGAGATGTGTCATTATTTGAGACAGAGACAGATACGTGTCATTCTTTGAGACAGAGACAGAGATGTGTCATTCTTTGAGACAGAGATGTGTCATTCTTTGAGACAGAGACAGAGATGTGTCATTCTTTGAGACAGAGACAGAGATGTGTCATTATTTCAGACAAGAGACTAAGCTGTGTCATAATTTCAGACAGAGACTAAGATGTGTCATTCTTTGAGACAGAGACAGAGATGTGTCATTCATTGATACAGAGACAGATAATTGTCATTATTTGAGACAGAGACAGATACGTGTCATTCTTAGAGACAGAGATGTGTCATTATTTGAGACAGAGACAGAGATGTGTAATTCTTTGAGACCGAGACAGATGTGTCATTCTTTGAGACAGAGACAGAGATGTGTAATTCTTTGAGACAGAGACAGAGATGTGTCATTCTTTGAGACAGACAGAGCTGTGTCATTATTTGAGACAGAGACTAAGATGTGTCATCCTTTGAGACAGAGACTAAGATGTGTCATTCTTTGAGACAGAGACAGAGATGTTTCATTCTTTGAGACAGAGACAGAGATGTGTCATTCTTTGAGACAGAGACAGAGATGTTTCATTCTTTGAGACAGAGACAGATAAGTGTCATTCTTTGAGACAGAGACAGATACGTGTCATTCTTTGAGACAGATACAGAGATGTGTCATTTTTTGAGACAGAGACAGAGATGTGTCATTATTTGAGACAGAGACAGAGATGTGTCATTATTTGAGACAGAGACAGAGATGTGTCATTCTTTGAGACAGAGACAGAGATGTGTTGTTATTTGAGACAGACAGAGGTGTCATTTTTTGAGACAGAGACAGAGATGTGTCATTCTTTGAGACAGAGACAGAGATGTGTTATTATTTGAGACAGAGACTAAGATATGTCATTCTTTGAGACAGAGACTAAGATGTGTCATTATTTGAGACAGAGATGTGTCATTCTTTGAGACAGAGACAGAGATGTGTCATTCTTTGAGACAGAGACAGAGATGTGTTGTTATTTGAGACAGAGACAGATATGTCATTTTTTGAGACAGAGACAGAGATGTGTCATTATTTGAGACAGAGACAGAGATGTGTCATTATTTGAGACGCAGACAGAGATGTGTCATTCTTTGAGACAGAGATGTGTCATTCTTTGAGACAGAGACAGAGATGTGTCATTCTTTGAGACAGAGACAGAGATGTGTTGTTATTTGAGACAGAGACAGAGATGTGTCATTTTTTGAGACAGAGACAGAGATGTGTCATTATTTGAGACAGAGACTAAGATGTGTCAGTCTTTGAGACAGAGACAGAGATGTGTCATTCTTTGAGACAGACAGAGCTGTGTCATTATTTGAGACAGAGACTAAGATGTGTCATCCTTTGAGACAGAGACTAAGATGTTTCATTCATTGAGACAGAGACTAATATGTGTCATTCTTTGAGACAGAGACAGAGATGTGTCATTCTTTGAGACAGAGACAGAGATGTGTCATTCTTTGAGACAGAGACAGAGATGTGTCATTTTTTGAGACAGAGACAGAGATGTGTCATTCTTTGAGACAGAGACAGAGATGTGTCATTCTTTGAGACAGAGACAGAGATGTGTCATTTTTTGAGACAGAGACAGAGATGTGTCATTATTTGAGACAGAGACAGAGATGTGTCATTATTTGAGACGCAGACAGAGATGTGTCATTCTTTGAGACAGAGACAGAGATGTGTCATTATTTGAGACAGAGACAGAGATGTGTCATTATTTGAGACGCAGACAGAGATGTGTCATTCTTTGAGACAGAGATGTGTCATTCTTTGAGACAGAGACAGAGATGAGTATTCTTTGAGACAGAGACAGAGATGTGTTGTTATTTGAGACAGAGACAGAGATGTGTCATTTTTTGAGACAGAGACAGAGCTGTGTCATTCTTTGAGACAGAGACAGAGATGTGTCATGCTTTGAAACAGAGACAGAGATGTGTCATTCTTTGAGACAGAGACAGAGATGTGTCATTCTTTGAGACAGAGACAGAGATGTGTCATTTTTTGAGACAGAGACAGAGATGTGTCATTATTTGAGACAGAGACAGAGATGTGTCATTATTTGAGACGCAGACAGAGATGTGTCATTCTTTGAGACAGAGACAGAGATGTGTCATTCTTTGAGACAGAGACAGAGATGTGTTATTATTTGAGACAGAGACTAAGATATGTCATTCTTTGAGACAGAGACTAAGATGTGTCATTATTTGAGACAGAGATGTGTCATTCTTTGAGACAGAGACAGAGATGTGTCATTCTTTGAGACAGAGACAGAGATGTGTTGTTATTTGAGACAGAGACAGATATGTCATTTTTTGAGACAGAGACAGAGATGTGTCATTATTTGAGACAGAGACAGAGATGTGTCATTATTTGAGACGCAGACAGAGATGTGTCATTCTTTGAGACAGAGATGTGTCATTCTTTGAGACAGAGACAGAGATGTGTCATTCTTTGAGACAGAGACAGAGATGTGTTGTTATTTGAGACAGAGACAGAGATGTGTCATTTTTTGAGACAGAGACAGAGATGTGTCATTATTTGAGACAGAGACTAAGATGTGTCAGTCTTTGAGACAGAGACAGAGATGTGTCATTCTTTGAGACAGACAGAGCTGTGTCATTATTTGAGACAGAGACTAAGATGTGTCATCCTTTGAGACAGAGACTAAGATGTTTCATTCATTGAGACAGAGACTAATATGTGTCATTCTTTGAGACAGAGACAGAGATGTGTCATTCTTTGAGACAGAGACAGAGATGTGTCATTCTTTGAGACAGAGACAGAGATGTGTCATTTTTTGAGACAGAGACAGAGATGTGTCATTCTTTGAGACAGAGACAGAGATGTGTCATTCTTTGAGACAGAGACAGAGATGTGTCATTTTTTGAGACAGAGACAGAGATGTGTCATTATTTGAGACAGAGACAGAGATGTGTCATTATTTGAGACGCAGACAGAGATGTGTCATTCTTTGAGACAGAGATGTGTCATTCTTTGAGACAGAGACAGAGATGTGTCATTATTTGAGACAGAGACAGAGATGTGTCATTATTTGAGACGCAGACAGAGATGTGTCATTCTTTGAGACAGAGATGTGTCATTCTTTGAGACAGAGACAGAGATGAGTATTCTTTGAGACAGAGACAGAGATGTGTTGTTATTTGAGACAGAGACAGAGATGTGTCATTTTTTGAGACAGAGACAGAGCTGTGTCATTCTTTGAGACAGAGACAGAGATGTGTCATGCTTTGAAACAGAGACAGAGATGTGTCATTCTTTGAGACAGAGACAGAGATGTGTCATTCTTTGAGACAGAGACAGAGATGTGTCATTTTTTGAGACAGAGACAGAGATGTGTCATTATTTGAGACAGAGACAGAGATGTGTCATTATTTGAGACGCAGACAGAGATGTGTCATTCTTTGAGACAGAGACAGAGATGTGTCATTCTTTGAGACAGAGACAGAGATGTGTTGTTATTTGAGACAGAGACAGAGATGTGTCATTTTTTGAGACAGAGACAGAGATGTGTCATTATTTGAGACAGAGACTAAGATGTGTCAGTCTTTGAGACAGATACAGAGATGTGTCATTATTTGAGACAGAGACAGAGATGTGTCATTATTTGAGACGCAGACAGAGATGTGTCATTCTTTGAGACAGAGATGTGTCATTCTTTGAGACAGAGACAGAGATGTGTCATCCTTTGAGACAGATACAGAGATGTGTCATTATTTGAGACAGAGACAGAGATGTGTCATTATTTGAGACGCAGACAGAGATGTGTCATTCTTTGAGACAGAGATGTGTCATTCTTTGAGACAGAGACAGAGATGTGTCATTCTTTGAGACAGAGACAGAGATGTGTCATTATTTGAGACAGAGACAGAGATGTGTCATTCTTTGAGACAGAGACAGAGATGTGTCATCCTTTGAGACAGAGACTAAGATGTGTCATTCTTTGAGACATAGACAGAGCTGTGTCATTCTTTGAGACAGAGACTAAGATGTGTCATTCTTTGAGAGCAGAGAGCTGGACAATAGCATGGTGCTCTATACCTACTTAAGGCCAAGAAGGTGACGGAGAGGCCACGCCAAGCTGACAATCAACCTCCAACCTGTCGCTGCTACTGGAGTGCGGCAGAGGGCTGTGTGTGTGGCGAGGGGGAGGGGCAGAGGGCTGTGTGTGTGGCGAGGGGGAGGGGCAGAGGGCTGTGTGTGGTAAGTGTATGCGAGGTTAGAAGAGGGGTGGTAATAAACCAATCCGCCCCCTCGTTAGGTGCAACGACGCTGTGTGTGTGGCGAGGGGGAGGGGCAGAGGGGAGTGAAAGTGTAGGAATTTCAATCACCGGGCTGGGCTCTCTCTCTCCATATGATACCAATAACCACAGAACGGGGACAGGCTGGGCTCTCTCTCTCCATATGATACCAATAACCACAGAACGGGGACAGGCTGGGCTCGCTCTCTCCATATGATACCAATAACCACAGAATGGGGACAGGCTGGGCTCTCTCTCCATATGATACCAATAACGACAGAACGGGGAAAGGCTGGTCTCTCTCTCCATATGATACCAATAACCACAGAACGGGGACAGGCTGGGCTCGCTCTCTCCATATGATACCAATAACCACAGAATGGGGACAGGCTGGGCTCTCTCTCTCCATATGATACCAATAACCACAGAATGGGGACAGGCTGGGCTCTCTCTCCATATGATACCAATAACCACAGAACGGGGACAGGCTGGGCTCTCTCTCCATATGATACCAATAACCACAGAATGGGGACAGGCTGGGCTCTCTCTCCATATGATACCAATAACCACAGAACGGGGACAGGCTGGGCTCTCTCTCTCCATATGATACCAATAACCACAGAACGGGGACAGGCTGGGCTCTCTCTCTCCATATGATACCAATAACCACAGAATGGGGACAGGCTGGGCTCTCTCTCTTCATATGATACCAATAACCACAGAACGGGGACAGGCTGGGCTCTCTCGCCATATGATGCCAATAACCACAGAACGGGGACAGGCTGGGCTCTCTCTCTCCATATGATACCAATAACCACAGAACGGGGACAGGCTGGGCTCTCTCTCTTCATATGATACCAATAACCACAGAACGGGGACAGGCTGGGCTCTCTCTCTCCATATGATACCAATAACCACAGAACGGGGACAGGCTGGGCTCTCTCTCTCTCCATATGATACCAATAACCACAGAACGGGGACAGGCTGGGCTCTCTCTCTCTCCATATGATACCAATAACCACAGAACGGGGACAGGCTGGGCTCTCTCTCTCCATATGATACCAATAACCACAGAATGGGGACAGGCTGGGCTCTCTCTCTTCATATGATACCAATAACCACAGAACGGGGACAGGCTGGGCTCTCTCGCCATATGATGCCAATAACCACAGAACGGGGACAGGCTGGGCTCTCTCTCTCCATATGATACCAATAACCACAGAACGGGGACAGGCTGGGCTCTCTCTCTTCATATGATACCAATAACCACAGAACGGGGACAGGCTGGGCTCTCTCTCTCCATATGATACCAATAACCACAGAACGGGGACAGGCTGGGCTCTCTCTCTCTCCATATGATACCAATAACCACAGAATGGGGACAGGCTGGGCTCTCTCTCTTCATATGATACCAATAACCACAGAACGGGGACAGGCTGGGCTCTCTCGCCATATGATGCCAATAACCACAGAACGGGGACAGGCTGGGCTCTCTCTCTCCATATGATACCAATAACCACAGAACGGGGACAGGCTGGGCTCTCTCTCTTCATATGATACCAATAACCACAGAACGGGGACAGGCTGGGCTCTCTCTCTCCATATGATACCAATAACCACAGAACGGGGACAGGCTGGGCTCTCTCTCTCTCCATATGATACCAATAACCACAGAACAGGGACAGGCTGGGCTCTCTCTCTTCATATGATACCAATAACCACAGAACGGGGACAGGCTGGGCTCTCTCTCTCCATATGATACCAATAACCACAGAACGGGGACAGGCTGGGCTCTCTCTCTCCATATGATACCAATAACCACAGAACGGGGACAGGCTGGGCTCTCTCTCTATCCATATGATACCAATAACCACAGAACGGGGACAGGCTGGGCTCTCTCTCTATCCATATGATACCAATAACCACAGAATGGGGACAGGCTGGGCTCTCTCTCTATCCATATGATACCAATAACCACAGAACGGGGACAGGCTGCTGTTTGTGAACTCCATTGTTGTACTGCCTGCTATTGTTTCTCCTAGTTCTGCCTGTTGTTGAGTAAATGGCGCCCCATTAAGAATGGGAGATTCTTGGTCATTAGGCTCCTTTAACCCATTGTTACGCAGGACCATAAGACTGCAGCAAGGAGAGGGTTATATCCATAGAATCAGGAATTCGATAGGATCTCTGTGGTTATATCGCTCATTCAACAGAGTTGGGGGAATTCCTTGTCACTCTCGGGAATAGCAAGTGTTTTACTGTGATCGATGCATACGTTATGTTATCAATAAAGCTTTGAAAATAACAACATTAGATATATTGGTTCTCATTTTACTTTACATTCAATCTGGAACTGAAACTTTAGTTACATTGTTGGCGACGGTGTATCTCTGTGGGTAAACACATCGTTACAGACAGTAGTACTTGTAAAATACTTTTTCAAGGGTGCACAATTTCAAAGATTTTGCAAAAGAACACACGATAGGGAAAACTGTGTAATCTTCAGAGAGATGGGATGGTTTAACAATTCATTAATTTGAATGTAACAATGAATACCTAGTCTGAAATGACCCTGAACCTGAAGTACACAATAGAATAGTAGACAGACAGACAGACAGACAGACAGACAGACAGACAGACAGACAGACAGACAGACAGACAGACAGACAGACAGACAGATAGATAGATAGATAGATAGATAGATAGATAGATAGATAGATAGATAGATAGATAGATAGATAGATAGATAGATAGATAGATAGATAGATAGATAGATAGATAGATAGATAGATAGATAGATAGATAGATAGATAGATAGATAGATAGATAGATAGATAGATAGATAGATAGATAGATAGATAGATAGATAGATAGATAGATAGATAGATAGATAGATAGATTTAGCTGCTATCACTCCAAAATAACATATATCCCTCATCTAGCAAATGTACTGCTTCAGTACAGTATGGTTAGATATCAGGCCTGGTCTCAGGACAGTATGGATAGATATCAGGCCTGGTCTCAGTACTTTATGGATAGAAAGCAGGTCTCAGTACAGTATGGAAAAATACTTTCTTTCTTTAGCTAACCATCTGGAGCTCCTATAGTGTGTGAATGCGGGCATGAATATATTCATCCCCGTGCTGTTGTTTAATATATTCATCCCCCCTCCTCCCACGCCCCCCTCATGCCCCCCTGCCTGACCCTCGAGGATCAGAGAACAGGTTGTCGAAACATTTGCAACATTTGGCGAAAGCAAATCTCAAGCTGCCTGTTCAAGAGGCGCTGAAACCTAAAAAAAAAAAAAAATACCTCTGCGCCCCTCAAACACCCCAATCCAGTTCCCAGACCCCCCTTCTTTACCACTCACACACACACACATACACACACACACACACACCTCGCGACGAACCAACCACAACCCCTCACAACCTCCAGCAAATCCCCTTTTATCTTTTACCAGCCAGATGGGTCCGCTGGAATAATGGCCAAAGCCCAATGAGTTCCATTCCATTTGTCCTGCCGTCTAAAGGAGCTTGTAAGCTTTCCATCTGCAGTTGTGTTATAGTAGCCATGGGAGGCTCTGTGTTGTTAGGACTTAATTACCTCCTAATAGCTGCAGGGATGAAGTCCCCAGGCCAGTCCGTACACCCCAACAACCCAACACCCCACTCTCTCTCCCCAGGCCTGTACACCCCATGATTAGCTGTTCAGGAGTCTTATGGCTTGGGGGGTAGAAGCTGTTGAGAGGCATTTTGGACCTAGACTTGGCGCTCTGGTACCGCTTGCCGTGCGGTAGCAGAGAGAACAGTCTATGACTAGGGTGGCTGGAGTCTTTGACAATTTTGAGCCTTCCTCCACTGAGAGAATGGAGAGAAAGAAATCACTCCAGCCCTAATTAATCTGAGGATGAAGATCAGACTGGGGAGAGAAGTGATATGTGTACCATGTACAGTACCTGCCAGGAAGATGATGACCCTATCACACACTCACACACACACACACACACACACTCTCAAACACTCACACACACACACACACACACACACACACACACACACACACACACACACTCTCAAACACACACACACACACACACACACACTCACACACACACACACACACACACTCTCAAACACACACACACACACACACACACACACACACACACTCACACACACACACACACTCTCAAACACACACACACACACACACACACACACACACACTCACACACACACACACACACACACACACACACTCTCAAACACACACTCACACACACACTCACACACACACACACACACACACACACACACTCTCAAACACACACACACACACACACACACACACACACACACACACTCTCAAACACACACACACACACACACACACTCACACACACACACACTCTCAAACACACACACACACACACACACACACACACACACTCTCAAACACACACACACACACACACACACACACACACACACTCTCAAACACACACACACACACACACACACACAGCACAGCCAGCCTCTCTCACACTTCCTTCTATGGATTTAAGAGAACCTTCCTTGATTTCCTTCCAAGATCTCAGAGAGAAAAGATTTAACGATTGAGAGTAGCAGCATTATTCATGTTTTTCAGTTGATTTGGACGCCGCTGTTCAGACAGAAAGAGAAAGTTCTCTTTCTTTTCTCTGTTTTTGTTCTCTTTCTTTTTTTTTATTTTGAAGGCAGATTAAGGATGGCTCACATATGCTGCAGAGGCCCACTACCACCCAGACGGAGAGAGAGAGAGAGGGAGAGAGGGAGAGAGGGAGGGAGGGAGGGAGGGAGGGAGGGAGGGAGGGAGGGAGAGAGAGAGAGAGAGAGAGAGGGAGGGAGCGCGAGAGAGAGAGAGGGAGGGAGAGAGAGAGAGAGAGGGGGGGGGAGAGAGAGAGAGAGGGGGAGGGAGCGCGAGAGAGAGAGGGGGCGAGGGCGAGAGAGAGAGGGAGGGAGAGAGAGAGAGGAAGGGAGGGAGCGCGAGAGAGAGAGAGAGCGAGAGAGAGGGAGGGAGAGAGAGAGAGAGCGAGGGAGAGAGAGAGGGAGGGAGAGAGGGAGGGAGAGAGGGAGAGAGGGGGAGGGAGGGAGGGAGAGAGAGATGGAGGGAGAGAGAGAGAGAGGGAGGGAGGGAGGGAGGGAGGGAGAGCGAGAGAGAGGGAGATAGAGAGGGAGGAGTGAGTGAGTGATAGAGAGGGGATGCAGAGAAGAATTAGGCCGATACCCGCTAATTATCAAAATCCAGAAAAGAGCTGTTAAATTCTACAACCACCTATAATATGCCATTTAGCAGACGCTTTTATCCAAAGCGACTTACAGTCGTGCGTGCATACATTTTTTGTGTATGGGTGGTCCCGGGGATCGAACCCACTACCTTGGCGTTACAAGCGCCGTGCTCTACCAGCTGAGCTACAGAGGACCACCTAAAAGGAAGTGATTCCCAAATCTTCCATAACAAAGCCATTACCTACAGAGAGATTAACCTGGAGAAGAGTCCCCTAATTAAGCTGGTCCTGGGGCTTGGTTCACAAACATAAACAGACCCCATGGAGTCCCGGGACAGGAACACAATTTGACCCAACCAATGAGAAAACAAAAAGATAATTACTTGACACATTGGAAAGAATTAACAAAAAAACTGAGCAAACTAGAGTGCTATTTGGCCCTAAACAGAGAGTACACAGTGGCAGAATACCTGACCACTGTGACTGACCCAAACTTAAGGAAAGCTTTGACTATGTACAGACTCAGTGAGCATAGCCTTGCTATTGAGAAAGGCCACCATAGGCAGACCTGGCTCTCAAGAGAAGACAGGGTATGTGCCCACTGCCCACAAAATGAGGTGGAAACTGAGCTGCACTTCCTAACCTACTGCCAAATGTATGACCATATTAGAGACACATCTTTCCCTCAGATTACACAGACCCACAAATAATTCAAAAACAAATCCAATTTTGATAAACTCCCATATCTATTGGGAGAAATACCACAGTTTCCAATCACAGCAGCAAGATTTGTGACCTGTTGCCACAAGAAAAGGGCAACCAGTGAAGAAAAAACACCATTGTAAATACAACCCAAAATCATGTTTATTTATTTTCCCTTCAACTATTTGCTAATTGTTACAACACTGTACATAGACATAATATGACATTTGAATTATCTTTATTATTTTGGCACTTTTGTGAGTGTAATGTTTACTGTTCATTTTACTGTTTCCCATGCCAATAAAGCCCCTTAAATTGAAATTGAATTGAAATTGAATAGAGAGCAAGATAAAGAGGGAGAGAGGAGGCAGAGAGGGAGAGGGAGAAAGATAGAGAGAGAGAGAGAGAGAGAGAGAGAGAGAGAGAGAGAGAGAGAGAGAGAGAGAGAGAGAGAGACAGAGAGAGAGAGAGAGAGAGAGAGAGAGACAGAGACAGAGAGAGAGAGAGCTACAAACATGCTCAACGTGAACTTCTGATTTATTTCTGTTTTTTCTGTTTTTAGAATGAGATAAACACTCAAATCTAAAAAGAATTCAAGACAAGAAGTGTTGAACAACAACTCTATTAAATCAGAATAGAAGAAAAAAAAGTAACTTTGCGCCTCAAATTAAGACGTTTTGACTCTCGCTAGCTAGCCACACCACAAAAACCTAGCCAGCAGGCTAACAAGCTAGCCAGAAAATTGAGCTAGAACAAAACAACTACATCAAACGACCAAACTGAGTGAGTAAACCAAAAAGGAGCACGGACTCTAACGTTAAACGTATCTTCAGTTTTTTAGTGTGAAGATTTTTCACTCTTTTTGCTGTTTCTTTTAGGTAAATTAGAGCTAGCTAGCAACAGCAGCAGACAAAACATATCTGTTTGCCATGGCAACGGTGCAGCAGAACAGAGCAGCAGTAGTAGGAGGAGAGCGACCCCCTCAGTGCAGAGCAGGCTCAGGCCCTCCTCACCACCATGGCTGCCATGAGGGATGAGTTCACCAAACTGGAGGGGGAGGTGGTCCTGCTCAGGGAGAGTGTGAGTAAACAGCAACCAGACATCCACACCTTAGAGGAGCTCCTAACCAAGGTGCGTACAGAGCAGGACAGCAGCCTTGCAACACAGCTGAAAGAGGTTCAGTAAGAGAGAGACGGACTCAAGAGAGAGCTGGCTGATCTAACAAAAGAGGTGAGAGAGCTCCAAAAAGCCAGGCAGAGCAGTAATAACGAGCTGACCGCACTAAGAGAGGAGCTGCAGGAGAGAAAGAGAACAGAGGACAGGCTGCAGGAGCAGCTAGATCACCACTTTATGACCTGCCCTCACACAGCAGAGGAGCCCACCTCAACCAGCCAGGCCTCCCCAGCCCTGCCGGCTGCATGCCTCCCCCCCAGCCCCCAGAACAGCCTCCCACTGACAGCGGCACCGGCACAGACCAGCCACACCCCAGCTCCAACACCCACCAGCCCCCACTCTACCCCCTCCAGTCCAGAAGAAACACAGGCTGACATCGTCCTGTTGATGTACTCAAATGGGAAGTTTGTTCAGGAGAATAAACTTTTCCCTAATATTTTGCATAATAAGAGTTTATGTTAATTGAAAAATCCTATTTTAATAGTTATTGTTGGATTGTGAGTGTTTATTTCATTTTGAAGGTAAAAAAAAAACAGTTATGAAATATTTTTACATTGCATGTTGGAATTTACAAGGATTAAAATATCTGCTTTTGGGCTAAAGAGCAGAAACACAGACTTCCTGAAATAAATTGATGATGTTGATATTGGAGTACTACAGGAAACAGAGGTGATGTTTCCACTGGCTGTCCACTAGGTTATAGGGAGATAATCGTACCATCCACCAAATTAAAAGGAATCACACAGGGCAGAGACTCAGGGGGAATGCTAATATATATCGAATTGATCAAAACAGGAGAATTCTTTATCTGGTTAAAAATCAACAAGGAGGATATCTTAACAGATAAAAACGTCTTCCTCTGTGCCACATACATTCCCCGCTCAGAGTCACCCTACTTCAATGAAGAGAGTTTCTCCATTCTAGAGGGGGAGATTAGTCACTTTCAGGCCCAAGGCAACGTACTGGTCTGTGGAGACCTGAACGCTAGAACAGCAGAAGAACTAGACACTATTAACAGTCATGGGGACAAACATCTACCGGAAAGCAACAACCTTTCCCTCCCCACATACCCCCCCAGAAACAACTATGACAGTGAAAAACAAAAATGGAGTACAGCTCCTGAAGCTCTTTTGAACACTGGGTCTGTACATAGTCAATGGTAGGCTGAGAGGGAACTCTTTTGGCAGGTACACCTACAGCTCATCCCTTGGCAGCAGAAATCTAAGAAAGTCATTGAGAAATATATTTAATCAAAACACAGAGACCCAGACAACAAAAACATTTGCCTTCAATATGGGGAAACACAGAAGCGATACAAACACACCCTAAGAACAAAAAAGGAACATCACATTAGAAATCAGCTGGATGTAATTGAGGAATCCTAAGAATCAAACTACTTCTGGGAGAATTTGAATAAATTAAACAAACCTCATCATGAGGAATTGGCTATCCAAAATGGGGATATGTGGAGAAATCACTTTGCAAACCTCTACAGCAATATAACAAAGAGCCCAGAACAAAAATATATAAAAGGAAAATTACAAATCCTTGAATCAGCAGTCAAAGACTATCAGAATCCTGTGGATACCCCAATTACAGAATAATAATTTATTTTTTTAACTATGCACTCTCCAACCCAAAAAGGCCTGTGGTGCTGATGGTATTTTAAATGAAATGAACAAATATACAGACCACGAATTCAAATAGGCTATACTAAAACTCTTCAACATTATCCTCACTGCAGGTATTTTCCCCGATATTTGGAACCAAGGATTTATCACACCAATCTTAAAAAATGGAGACAAATATGACCCAAATAATTACAGAGGAATTTGCGTTAACAACTTGGGAAATTTCTCTGTAGTATCATAAATAGCAGATCATTTCCTTGATGAACACAACATCCTGAGCAGAAGAAAGATTAGATTTTTTTTATTATTATCATACAACAGACATCATTTACACCCTCCTCACTCTAATTGACTAACAAGTCAACCAAAACAAAGGCAAAATCTACTCGTGTTTTGTAGACTTCAAGAAAGCATTTGATTCAATTTGGCAGAAATGACTTTTTTTAAATAAACTAATAGAACGTGGTATTGGAGGGAAAACACATGATGTTATTAAATCAATGTACACTAAAGACAAATGTGCGGTTTAAAATCGGCAACAAGCAAACAGACTTCTTCTCTCAGGGACGTGGAGTGAGATACTGCATGCAGAGTTTTGCAAGACCGTATTGCAAGTGCAAAGAAAAACTCAAAATAACGCATGTAGAGCAGAATTGGGGCCAATACCTTATCCTTATTCAAATAGAAAAAAGAGCCATCAAATTTTACAACCATCTAAAAACAAGTGACCCCAAAACATTTAATCACACATTTCTACTATGTCAGGAGATGAAACAAGAGAAGAGTCCCCTCAGCCAGCTGGTTCTGAGGCTCAGTTCACTAACCCAAACCAACCCCATAGAGCCTCAAGACGTCACTCAGACAATCTGGCCCAACCAAATCATCACAAAGCAAAAAGAAAAACATTACACCTATTGGAAAGACACCACAAAAAATCAAAGTAAACTTCAATGCTATTTGGCTCTAAACAGACAGTACATGGTGGCAGACTATATGACCACCGTGACTGATAGAAAACTGAGGAGAACAATGACTAGGTACAGACTCAGTGAGCACAGTCTGGCTATAGAGACCGGTCGTCACAGGCAAACCTGGCTGCCCAGAGAGGACAGGCTGTGCTCACTCTGCCCCCGGGGAGAGGTAGAGACAGAGTTGCATTTCCTATTACAGTGTGACAAATACTCAGATCTAAGTGAATCTTTCTTTTCCAAAATTATTATTCAGTACAAATAATTTGAAGAAAAAATCAAATATTTACTGGGTGAAAAGCCCAAATGTGCAGTTTTGGCAGCCAAATATGTGTCCTCCTGCTACAACATGAGGGACAGCCAGTGAAAAGTGTAATGTAATGTCAATAATATTTCCTGTGTTGTTTTGGCTTTCATACCATGTCATGTGGCTTCTCAGTCATGTTGACACTGGTCTACTACTATTGCTTTAATGTATTGTTATTCTCATTAATATTGTTGTTGTAGTTGCTGCTAATGGTAATCCCATTTCCACTACTACTATTATTATTGCTGTTGGTCCCACCATTTTTGTTATATGTATACCTTGACAAAGTAAGTAATTTAACTTGCCATGTCAATAAAGTCTATTGAATTGAATTGATAGAGTGAGAAAGAGAGATGGAGAGGGAGAGAGAAGGAGAGGGAGGGAGGGAGGAGGGAGGGAGGGAGGGAGGGAGGAGAGAGAGAGAGAGGGGGAGCGAGGTAGAGAGAGAGGGAGCGAGGTAAGAGACAGCGAAGGAGCTTGAGAGAGAAAGAGGGGGAGAGAGCGAGAGGGAGAGAGGGAGCGAGGTAGAGAGACGGAAAGAGAGAGAGACAGCGAAGGAGCGAGAGAGAGAGAGAGGAGAGGAGAGAGATAGAGAGAGAGAGAGAGAGAGAGAGAGAGAGAGAGAGAGAGAGAGAGAGAGGAGAGAGAGAGAGAGAGAGCGAAAGTGCGAGAGAGGGAGGGATGGAGAGGGAGCGAGGTAGAGACAGCGAAGGAGCTTGAGAGAGAGAGAGAGAAAGAGTGTGAGAGGGGGAGAGAGCGAGAGAGAGAGGGAGAGAGGGAGCGAGGTAGAGAGACGGAAAGAGAGAGAGACAGCGAAGGAGAGAGAGAGAGAGAGAGAGAGAGAGAGAGAGAGAGAGAGAGAGAGAGAGAGAGAGAGAGAGAGAGAGAGAGAGAGAGAGAGAGAGAGAGAGAGAGAGAGAGAGAGAGAGAGAGGAGAGAGAGAGAGAGAGAGAGAGAGAGAGAGAGAGGAGGAGAGAGAGAGAGAGAGAGAGATAGAGAGAGAGAGAGAGAGGAGAGAGAGAGACAACGCAAGAAGAAGAAGTTACGGGAGAGAGAGAAGTTGAACAAGAGGGTGAAAGATGAAAAACTCCACTGTAGATTACTCACAAATCAACTCTGTTTTCGTTTAACAAAATCATTATCATTATTCAAAACAAAAACAATGTTTTAAGTGAGAAGTAGGCATTGGGATGAAGCTGAAAAATAAAGGAAATTCACATGAGCACCACAATGCCTACTCCACCCATGCTCTACCAAGGTTTTCCAGCAAACCGCTTAGACCTACTTCAGTAGCTATGTTGGTCTATTGTACTTCAAACAATGTTTATGCAGGTTGCTGAGCATTCAAAACCTTCCCTAATTCATACTCTTAGAAAATGAAAAACAGAAATACCTTATTTTACATAAGTATTCAGAACCTTTGCTATGCGACTCGAAATTGAGCTCAGGTGCATCCTGTTTCCATTGATCATCCTTGAGATGTTTCTACAACTTGATTGGAATCCACCTGTGGTAAATTCAATTGATTGGACATGATTTGGAAAGGCACACACCTGTCTATATAAGGTCCCACAGTTGACAGTGTATGTCAGAGCAAAAACCAAGCCATGAGGTCGAAGGAACTATCCATAGAGCTCTGAGACAGGATTGTGTCGAGGCACAGATTTGGGGAAGGGTACCTAAACATTTCTGCAGCATTGAAGGTCCCCAAGAACACAGTGGCCTCCATCATTCTTAAACGGAAGAAGTTTGGAACCATCAAGACTCTTCCTAGAGCTGGCCGCCCGGCCAAACTGAGCAATCGGGGGGGAGGGGCATTGGTCAGGGAGGTGACCAAGAACCCGATGTTCACTCTGACAGAGCTCCAGAGTTCCTCTGCGGAAATGGGAGAACCTTCCAGAAGGACAACCATCTCTGCAGCACTTCACCAATCAGGCCTTTATGGTAGATTGGCCAGACGGAAGCCACTCCTCAGTAAAAGGCACATAACAGCCCGCTTGGAGTTTGTCAAAAGGCACCTAAAGGACTCTCAGACCATGAGAAACAAGATTTTCTGGCCTGAATGCCAAGCGTCACGTCTGGAGGAAACCTGGCACCATCTCTACGGTGAAGCATGGTGGTGGCAGCACCATGCTGTGGGGATGTTTTTCAGCGGCAGGGAATGGGAGACTAGTCAGGATCGAGGGAAAGATGAATCGCACAAAGTACAGAGACATCCTTGATGCAAACCTGCTCCAGAGTGCTCAGGACCTCAGACTGGGGCTAAGGTTCACCTTCCAACAGGACAATGACCCTAAGCACACAGCCAAGACAACGCATGAGTTGCTTCGGGACAAGTCTGTGAATGTTCTTGAGTGGCCCGGCAAGAGCCCGGACTTGAACCCGATCGAACATCTCTGGAGGGACCTGAAAATAGCTGTGCTGCGATGCTCCCCATCCAACCTTGACAGCGCTTGAGAGGATCTGCAGAGAAGAATGGGAGAAACTCCCCAAATACAGGTGTGCCAAGCTTGTAGCGTCATACCCAAGAAGACTCAAGGATGTAATCGCTGCCAACGGTGCTTGAACAAAGTTTTGAGTAAAGGGTCTGAATACTTATGTAAATGTGATATTTCAAAATGTGGAAAAAGGGAAGGGGTTGAATACTTTCCGAATGCGCTGTGTATACACTGAGTATACAAAACATTAAGAACACCTGCTTTTTCCATGACATTGACCAGGGGTGTCAAACTCATTCCACGGAGGGCCGAGGTCTGCAGGTTTTTGGGTTTTCCTTTCAATTAAGACCTAGACAACCAGATAAAGGGGAGTTCCTTACTAGTTATTGGCCTTAATTCATCAGTCAAGTAAAAGGGTTGAGTGAGAAAAAAAAGGGTATGGTAGTAGGTACCAGGCGCACCGGTTTGAGACTTTGAGTGTGTCAAGAACTGCAACGCTGCTGGGTTATTCATGCTCAACAGTTTCCTGTGTGTATCAAGAATGGGTCCACCACCCAGTGGACATACACAATTTACAGACGCACACAAATAACGACTTCATCTCCTCTGCCAAGACCCACGTACTCACACCACCATCCCTAGAGCCTGCATTATTGTTTGCCACATGGCCTTAAATTGTACCAATATACCAATATACCAGTATATATTATTTTAATAGCAGTGCGCCTTGGTGTAGCATGGGTGGTCCTCTGTAGCTCAGCTGGTAGAGCACGGCGCTTGTAACGCCAAGGTAGTGGGTTCGATCCCCGGGACCACCCATACACCAAAAAAAATATGTATGCACGCATGACTGTAAGTCGCTTTGGATAAAAGCATCTGCTAAATATTATATTATTATTGTGGTGCTCATGAATATCCTTTCTTTTTCGGCTTCAGACCAATACCTACTTCTCACTTAAAATGTAGCATTTAGCAGACGCTCTTATCCAGAGCGACTTACAGGAGTAATTAGGGTTAAGTGCCTTGCTCAAGGGAACATCGACAGATTTTTCACCTAGTCGGCTCGGGGATTAGAACCAGCGACCTTTCGGTTACTGGCACAACGCTCTTACCCACTAAGCTACCTGCCGCCCCATTATAATACATCATACCACAGCAATACAAGTGAAGTAAAAATATACAATAATGACAAATGTTAACATAAATAATGTAGTTATTAGTATTTCTTAAATATTAACAGCTGATTTTCCAGAGGGAAGCGAAAAACCAGAAACCCATTTAAGCCAATATGGAGTAAACTGGAACATTTTCCCTGATCTCTTTTAACAAGACAATCGAGAAAGCTTCTGGAAAATACACAAATAATCAACATTATTGACTGCCACGTTAGGTGGCTCGGAGAGCAAGGCATGAAGTGGCTCAAACTGCTTGGTGTTCTGCGCCAGCAGAAGGACCTGTGCTGCTTCTCTCCCTGACATCCCAGTCCTCCACCTCGGTGGAAACGACTTGGGATCCACCAAGGGGACGGCACTGGTGCGGCAGAAGCACGGATTTAGAGGTCCTCCACCTCGGTGGAAACGACTTGGGATCCACCAAGGGGACGGCACTGGTGCGGCAGAAGCACGGATTTAGAGGTGGTCATCCGAATGTTCCCCAGGACAACGGTGGTCTTCTCTGATTGGAGGAGCTGGATGTTCCCAGGACAACGGTGGTCTTCTCTGATTGGAGGAGCTGGATGTTTCCCAGGACAACGGTGGTCTTCTCTGATTGGAGGAGCTGGATGTTCCCAGGACAACGGTGGTCAATCAGCTGGTGTACGCATTTCAGGGAACACAATCCGCCACCCTGCCATTAAGCAGTGTGTCCCTGGGATGTACCGTACGGGTTGGAGTGCATCTGACGGACGAGGGCAACGACTTATTCCTTGAGAGTTGAGAGGTTGGTCTCTCTAATCTAAACTGTTCTCTCCTCCTCCGTAGTAGCAAGACGTGCCATCCCAATACACACACCACATTCCCTGTCCATTGCCACTCAACAATGCTCTTTTAAGAGCCACCTAATATTTTTCAAATAAGCACACACCGTGCGTGCATGTGCAGGCCAGTGTGTGTGTGTGTTTCAGGAATGGGAGGGGGGTGTCAAAACTATACACAGAAAATAATGGTCAAAATGTCTCCTCCAAGAGGCGAACCCAGGCCCTTCAGATCCCACGGCAGTGACATTAACGGATACACTACGAGCCCTGTCATGAAAGCATCATCTTGACACTATTTAAATGGACAGTCTGGTGATGACGGGAAGCTTTTGTTGTTGTTCATTCGCTCAGTACTGATTGAATGTTTATTTCTCTTGCTTGGTTAAAAGAAAGTCTAAAACAGTTGGTGTTGAAAACAGTCACATATCTAACCAAGTTAGCAAGCATGGCGTTTTCTTTTGACTGTGCAAAGGTCGCGCAAGCAAGCAAGCAAGCAATGATGCTGGTGTTGTTTAGCTGTGCTTTGTGGAAGAATGTGGGAGACATTGTCAACATTGAGTTGTGCCGGTGCACGATCTGGCCATACAGCTAATTAATGTAACAACCTTGTTGGCTTGTAGCTAGCTAGCTAATGTTACTGGCTAACGTTAGTTGGCTAGCTAACTGGCAATAGCAGCCAAGGACGTTCGCTATCTTATTTGTGCTTATTTGTTTGTGCTTGGATTACACGCAAGTGTCAAGGCCAAGAGTTTACACAGATGACTTCACCCAAGAAATTGTATTTTTTTCCTAATGCTAACGACCCTGTTACAAATCCCGTATGTGGTTCTTGGTAACGGCCATATTGGAGTGTGTTGTGTACCGCCAATTAAGTTGATTAGCAAATTGACATTGGTGTCATATTGGCTTAGATATGATGGTAGAGAGATTTGAAGTTAACATTTCGCCACCACAATAATTACTAAACAATCCCTTGGATTCAATCCTCACCTGTGTTTCCAACTGAACTCCACCCAGCCCCCACATCCCCCACAGCCCACCCAGCCCCCACAGCCCCCACAGCCCACCCAGCCCCCACAGCCCCCACAGCCCACCCAGCCCCCACAGCCCACCCAGCCCCCACAGCCCCCACAGCCCCCACAGCCCCCACAGCCCACCCAGCCCCCACAGCCCACCCAGCCCCCACGGCCCCCACAGCCCACCCAGCCCCCTCGGCCCCCACAGCCCACCCAGCCCCCACGGCCCCCACAGCCCACCCAGCCCCCTCGGCCCCCACAGCCCCCACAGCCCCCACGGCCCCCACGGCCCCCACAGCCCACCCAGCCCACCCAGCCCCCTCGGCCCCCACAGCCCCCACGGCCCCCACGGCCCCCACAGCCCACCCAGCCCCCCCGGCCCCCACAGCCCCCACAGCCCACCCAGCCCCCTCGGCCCCCACAGCCCACCCAGCCCACCCAGCCCCCACAGCCCCCACAGCCCACCCAGCCCTGTCGGCCCCCACAGCCCCCACAGCCCCCACAGCCCCCACGGCCCCCACGGCCCCCACGGCCCACCCAGCCCACCCAGCCCCCTCGGCCCCCACAGCCCCCACGGCCCCCACGGCCCCCACAGCCCACCCAGCCCCCACAGCCCCCACAGCCCCCACAGCCCCCACGGCCCCCACAGCCCACCCAGCCCCCACGGCCCCCACGGCCCCCACAGCCCACCCAGCCCCCCCGGCCCCCACAGCCCCCACAGCCCACCCAGCCCCCTCGGCCCCCACGGCCCCCACAGCCCACCCAGCCCACCCAGCCCCCACAGCCCCCACAGCCCACCCGGCCCCCTCGGCCCCCACAGCCCCCACAGCCCCCACAGCCCCCACAGCCCCCACGGCCCCCACGGCCCCCACAGCCCACCCGGCCCCCACAGCCCCCACAGCCCCCACGGCCCCCACAGCCCACCCAGCCCCCATGGCCCCCACGGCCCCCACAGCCCACCCAGCCCCCTCGGCCCCCATAGCCCCCACAGCCCACCCAGCCCCAACAGCCCACCCAGCCCCCACGGCCCCCACGGCCCACCCAGCCCCCACAGCCCCCACAGCCCACCCAGCCCCCACAGCCCACCCAGCCCCCACGGCCCCCACAGCCCACCCAGCCCCCTCGGCCCCCACAGCCCACCCAGCCCCCTCGGCACCCACAGCCCCCACAGCCCCCACAGCCCCCACAGCCCCCACGGCCCCCACGGCCCACCCGGCCCCCTCGGCCCCCACAGCCCACCCAGCCCCCACGGCCCCCACGGCCCCCACAGCCCACCCAGCCCCCTCGGCCCCCACAGCCCACCCAGCCCCCACAGCCCACCCAGCCCCCACAGCCCCCACAGCCCACCCAGCCCCCACGGCCCCCACAGCCCACCCGGCCCCCACAGCCCACCCAGCCCCCACAGCCCCCACAGCCCACCCAGCCCCCACGGCCCCCACGGCCCACCCGGCCCCCTCGGCCCCCACAGCCCACCCAGCCCCCACGGCCCCCACGGCCCCCACAGCCCACCCAGCCCCCTCGGCCCCCACAGCCCCCACAGCCCACCCAGCCCCCACAGCCCCCACAGCCCCCACGGCCCCCACGGCCCCCACAGCCCACCCGGCCCCCACAGCCCCCACAGCCCACCCAGCCCCCACGGCCCCCACGGCCCCCACAGCCCACCCAGCCCCCACAGCCCCCACGGCCTCCACAGCCCACCCAGCCCCCACGGCCCCCACAGCCCACCCAGCCCCCTCGGCCCCCACAGCCCCCACGGCCCCCACAGCCCACCCAGCCCCCACAGCCCCCACAGCCCACCCAGCCCCCACAGCCCCCACGGCCCCCACAGCCCCCACAGCCCACCCAGCCCCCTCGGCCCCCACAGCCCCCACAGCCCACCCAGCCCCCACAGCCCACCCAGCCCCCACAGCCCCCACAGCCCACCCAGCCCCCACAGCCCACACAGCCCCCACAGCCCCCACAGCCACCCAGCCCCCACAGCCCACCCAGCCCCCACAGCCCACCCAGCCCCCACAGCCCACCCAGCCCCCACATCCCACCCAGCCCACCCAGCCCACCCAGCCCCCACAGCCCCCACGGCCCCCACGGCCCCCACAGCCCCCACAGCCCCCACAGCCCCCACGGCCCCCACAGCCCCCACAGCCCCCACAGCCCACCCAGCCCCCACGGCCCACCCGGCCCCCTCGGCCCCCACAGCCCCCACAGCCCCCACAGCCCACCCAGCCCCCACAGCCACCCAGCCCCCACAGCCCACCCGGCCCCCACAGCCCCCACAGCCACCCAGCCCCCACAGCCCCTCGGCCCCCACAGCCCCCACAGCCCCCACAGCCACCCAGCCCCCACAGCCCCCACAGCCCCCACAGCCACCCAGCCCCTCGGCCCCCACAGCCCCTACAACCACCACAGCCCCTCGGCCGGCGTGGGATATACTTGTTTACCTTGGAACACCAGGCAGGATTAGCTGATGAATAAATAAGAGATGATGAAGCGTCTTGTAAGGTCTTCTCCGGCAGCCTCCCGGCGCTGTCATTAGCATTGTAAAGTTTGGCCACACATTCGCAGATGGCCCCCCGGCATGGCCTAAACCCTGAGACAGACAGACGGACAGACAAGCAGAGACACCACAGGGAAGGACACATACACACACAGCAGGCACGTCTCAATCCGGGACCCCCAGGGGGCCTCAGAGAGTTCTAGAAAATGCAGGGAAGAAAATACAAGTACATACAAAGTAACAGAGCAGTCAGGGGTCAGGGTTCAACCCGGTTGAACAAGCTATGGGAAACATACTCCATCATCTCTGTTGTCTGCAGTTATGGCAAATGTCTCCATTTGCTTTGGAGGTTGCGTTGCAAAAAAACGCACAGAGTTGACAGAATTTCAAGAATATTCCAGAACTCTCCAACTCCAGCAACAGCTGTATTCCCCTCTCCTATCTCTCTCTCTCTCTCTCTCTCTCTCTCTCTATCGTCCTCTGAAGTGGAGAGAAACATCACTATCTCATAACTGTAATGTAATGTAATGGGAACAGATGGCCAACAGAGCCAGTGCAGGGAATCAGAGCTTTGCTCTCCATGCGATGGAAGTCGCTCAGCGCAGCCAGGCAGACAGTTTACCTAAAGGTGTCAAAAGCTTTCCAATCAGTCCCTTGGCTCAGAGAGCGACAGTAGCCTAGTGCCACTCTGATAACAACTGGATGAGAGGTGTGATTGCGGGGCTAGCCACCTGTTGACGTGCTAATTCCTCCTACATTATGTTGTTCTATTTTATGCACCTAGACTGTGAAATGAAAATGTGAAAATGTTGTCTGGCTGTGAGCAGCAGAGAGCTGTGACTGCGCCGTGTTATGACACGACTGTTCAGGTGTGGTTTTATCATTGCCAGGAGGGCATTCTCTATCACATGACATTCCAATATGTCCACCATTAGGATTTTCCCTATAAGGTTAAATATTGACTACTTTTCATCAGTCACATAAGAGGGAGAGTGAGGCCTAAAGTTAAAGCCTAAAAAAAAACCTTCGAGGTAGTTCTTGAACATTCTGTCCAAATAGTTGAGAGTTGAGACCATGGTCATATCTGAACTGGCACCCTATTCACTATAGGGCTATATGGCTCTGGTCAAAAGTAGTGCACTATATAGAGAAAAGGATGCCATTTCAGACTCACCCTTATAATAATAAATAATTATAATAATATGCCATTTAGCAGACGCTTTTATCCAAAGCGACTTACAGTCCCCCCTCCCCCTTCTCTTTCGCACTCTTTGCCCAACATCATTACTCCCTAGATAGTTGTCAATCAGTATCTCTGATTGTGCACTCATCCCTAGCTGACATTTTAAATAATGATATGGGGGGAGGGAGGGGGGGGGGGGGGGGGGGGGGGGGGGAATAACCACAGCCCAAATATGTCTTTGTAGTCCCTCTGATTCCCAACAAGACAGTCTCAGCATGTATTACCAGTGCTTCTCTAACAAGTGAAATTATGGGAATGTCTAATAAAGGTATCAGTGGCACAGTATAACTGAACCGACCTGTTGTTGTTTTATTTTATTTTATGCCACTTCTCACAAACACGCCCCTTTATCCACTCTCATTAGCATAATCTTATTTAGAGCCAGTAAACAGGCAAACAGACGTAGCCTATTCAGCGCCGTGTCTTCTGCATGGGTGCAGGCGCAATGACTCCCGGTTCTTAATCCTTCGGCTGTGCACATGATCCACTGGTTATTGCTGGTATAATACTGCTCACAGGACAAATGTAGTCCTACTCATGATATGACCTACTAGCCTAAATATGGTGCACTTATATTTGTGTGCCAATATTTGTAAGGTTACTAGCCGGACTTTTTCTACATCAAACACATTAAACAAACTAGCCTAGGCTATATCTCAGTTAATTAAACATATGGTGATTCTATAGAGATTCTATAAATCAGAGTTCTGTATGTAATCATATGCATATGGTGGCCTATGCCTGTAAGTGCTTTATAATGGTTTTGCAAAGAGAAAGAAAATCCGTGTCACATATGGGAAAAAATAGACTGTCAGTAGTTAGGTTTCCATCCAATTTGCGACAGATTTTCATGCCAATATTCTAAAATCTGCATGAAACAATATGACCTAGTGCACATAAAAATTACTTTTGCCGTTATTCCCATGTACCGAATGAAAAAAAAAAAAAAAACGAGTTAAATGGGTTTCCATAGCATTTTCAACTCTACTGATGGTTGGTTTTCTCACAAAAACTGTTGAGTTATATAGCAAATGTGCCCACTCTGGCAAATGCGCTCTAGCCAATAGCTCGCAGATCCAGTGGTGGTAGGCTACCAACATTATGAGATTATCATGGATAAGAACGATATTATTTGTATTTGTCAAACTGCAGTCAAGCATCGATCATCCATGTCACCAGAACAAGACCCCTCGATATTTATTGGAAAGGAGCATCAAGCTCATCCCCTTGCACATTCACCACCCTGTGAAGTTCATCATTATTTATTTAATCTGTAGCCTAATAAACTGCACGCTTTCCCGAGTCGTAGTGGGAGGTTTACTTCGATATGATGGTTATTATATTAATTATTATACTAATACATTTTACAGACACAAAAGGATCCCACCATGTAGAACGAACAAATTGTCTGTCGGGCATTTATAAAATTGTTTTCCTGTTTCCATCAGCCCGGTCGTGACCTTTATCACGCGTCAGGTAATATTCATCCGCGTGAAATGGTTGGATGGAAACGCGGATAGTTATAGCCTACTCTGCACTGCGAAAAGAAAAATACAGTGTACAGAATGCATAAGTAATCTATTGTTACAGATGGTTCATTGAATTATAATAGGCCTAAACATGCACATTAAATGCATTTAAAGTGGGTCACAAATAGGCTACAGAACACAATAAGTTGCACAAATACCACAAGTTACAAAGGCCTAGTTTCTTCATGCAATTACATACAGTGCCTTCAGAAAGTATTCAACTCCCCTTGAGATTGTGTGCCACTGATCTACACACAATAACCCACAATATCAAAGTCGAACTTTGTTTTTAGAAATGTTTACATATTATTGAAAAATATATAAAAGCTGAAATGTCTTGAGTCAATAAGTATTCAAGCCCTTCGTTATGGAAAGCCTAAATACGTTCAGGAGTAAAAATGTACTTAAGGAGTCAGATAATAAGTTGGACTCACTGAGCACAATAATAGTGGCTAACATTATTTTATAACCATCTCTGTACCCAACCCATCTCTGTACCCCACACATACAATTATCTGTAAGGTCCCTCAGTCAAGTAGTGACTTTCAAACACAGATTCAACCACAAAGACCAGGGAGGTTTTCCAATGCCTCGCAAAGAAGGGCACCTATTGGTAGATGGGTAAAAATAAAGAAAGTAGACACTGAATATCTCTTTGAGCATGGTGAAGTTATTAATTACGATTTGAATGGTGTAGCAATACTCCCAGTCACTACAAAGATACAGGCGTCCTTCCTAACTCAGTTGCCGGAGAGGAAGGAAACCACTCGGGGATTTCACCATGAGACCAATGGTGACTTTAAAACAGTTACAGAGTTTAATGGCTGTGATAGGAGAAAACTGAGGATGGATCAACAACATTGTAGTTACTCCACAATACTAACCTAAATGACAGAGTGAAAAGAAGGAAGTCTGTACGGAATAAAACATATTCCAAAAACATGTATCCAGTTTGCAACAAGACACTAAAGTAATCCTCCAAAAAAACGTGGCAAAGAAATTAACTTTTTTTGTCCTGAATATTTTGTATATTATGTTTGGGGCAAATCCAACACAACACATCACTGAGTACCCCTCTCCATATTTTCAAGCATGGTGGTGGCTGCGTCATGTTATGGCTCATAATCGACAAGGAATAGGGAGGTTTTTTGGGGGATAGAAAGAAATGAAATAGAGTTACCACAGGAAAAATCCCAGAGGAAAACCTGGTTCAGTCTGCTTTCCAACAGACACTGGGAGACATATGCACCTTTCAGCGGGACAATCACCTAAACTCAACGCCAAATATACACTGAGAGTTTCTTACCTTGAAGAGTTTTAAAAAGATTAATGGGCAAATATTGTACAATCCAGGTGAGCAAAAGCTCTTAGAGACTTACCCAAAAAGACTCACAGCTGTAATCGCTGCCAAAGATCATTCTAACATGTATTGACTCAGGGGGTTAAACACTTATCTAATCAAGCTATATTAGTGTTTTATTTTTCATTAATCTTTTTTTAAATGTAGTATTTTTCTTCCACTTTGATATTACAGAGTGTTTTATGTAGATCGTTGAAAGAAAAAGACAATTAAATCCATTTTAATTCCAATTTGCAACACAACAAAATGTGGAAAAAGTCAAGGGGTGTGAATACTTTCTGAAGGCACTGTATAATATAATATGGCCAGTTTATTATCATAACAATATTTTACTGGATAGCATAGCTGGGTAAAAACATTGTCCTCAAGGTAAAGTAGTTTATATTGCACAATGGTCTTAATGCTAAAATGGGTGGTGGAGGATTTATGAAAAATAACTGAGTAGGCCTAAATAATACATTAAACTATTATTATTATTATTATTATTATTATTATTATTATTATTATTATTATGATATGTAGGTCTACTTGTATGTATGTTTACTCGCTTTGCCTGTAGTTTGTGACTGGTTCCACTTATTTCTCGGACAATGACCTTGTCAGCTTCAGTTATATCAGAGCGCCAGAGAGTCCCTTGTTTTGTTCTCTTTATTATCGCCTGGCTGCCAAAAGTGGCCTGCGCTCCTGTTAGTCATATTGGACTAATTGAAATGTTACTGATCATAACCGTTAAAAACTATTTTTGCAGGCTTCGTTTATTAACGTTAAAATAAATGCCATCTAACGGTTTGAGTCGTGTCTCACGCCGTCAGCTGTTGGGTGCTCAAGGGGTCGTCGGGTTAAAACAATAAGCGCTATTGCTCAAACCGTAATCAGCGCCTTCAAATGGGCGTGGGCGGAGAGAGTGTGTGTGCGTGTGTGTGTTTGTGGATGTGTATGTGTGCTGTGCGCGCAACGACAGAAGACTCACAGTAAACATATTGCAGCACAAAGCTTAATCACTATTCGTTGGTTATTTCCAAAGGCCTGATTGAGTTAGTAATATTGCTTTCATTTCACAGCAGGAAACAAAAGATTATCGAAGTATGCTGTCAAATTATGATCATGTTTATTATGATATTTTCTGAGGAATTATTTCGTTTAGAAACACAATCAGCAAATTAAATAACCTTAAATGTAAGCTTACCAAAAGCGAAGATGTTCATCATAAATAGCCTATTCATAATGAAAAGTTAATTGATTTACAGTTTTAATTTAATTTACAGTTATCGAATACCGTCTTTGAATATTCAAAACATGTATGCATTGCTTTTTTCCATCATATGGATTAGGCAGGGTTACTGATGTGGTAAAAATAATAAAATGATTTCACGAAAGTATATCAACACTCATCAGTTCTCTCCTGCTGTAGAATTTGAAAAGAGAGAAAGCAGCTCGTTCTTTTCCCACCGAAAAATCTAGAATCTACCCAAAAGAAAGTGTAGTCATTTTCAGAATTTTCTGCAAGGATGTTATATAATGTTGATGTTATATAAATAACATAATACAATTATATTATATTGTGGTGGTCAATAAGATTTCTTTAGCCTACATCATTAAAACAGCTACATGCCTAAACAACTTCTTTCCCTCACAAGATGCCATATGCGGAGTGTGTCTAATTCATTCATTTAACGATGCTCGAATTTCTTTGTAATGACATCAGATTTGAAGACCCCTAACTCCTCCAAGCCTCCTCCCCTCTCTTCGTTCGCAAGAAGCCCATTGGTGGATGGATGACAGGCAGTCGGAAAAGCCATGGCATTGTCCCGGTGACTTGCCCCCGGATCGTTAAGTCAACTATAAAACCCTGTCATCATGCCCGTGCGTGCCAAATGGGCTGTCAGTAGTGAATGGGAGTAACAAGTGGATTCAACAGCGACACTTTCTCTGCACCGAGCTGCGCTCTGCATCTCCCTCTCGGTAGGTTTCATGTCTGCTTTTCGGGAAAACATTGATATGTAATTTAGGCAGCTGTGATTTTCGTCATAAAAATAGCCTCATCTGAGAATCTTTGTTTTGAACTTCATGCATAACATTACTTTCAAGAACCTTCTCGTGTACTTTCGTGGATGTTTTTGTTTACCTTCTCTTGTTAATCCATTGCACACAGAATTGGGTTGAACATGTAGCATCTTCTTATAATCTGTTCACATAGTTTTACATTTTAATCCCAGTGGTTCTGAAAAATCTGATGCTAAATGGGTTTGTTTACTTTTCTTTCCGTAGACTATTGCGTTGTCTGAATAAACCCGAGGATCATCATGGACTCCGATACCAGCCGAATGTCGACCCGGCCTTCCTCCCCCGAGGTGCACGATATGTTCCTGCATGCGATGAAGAAGCGTATGGTGGGTTTCTCCGGTACTGTCTCGTCCACACAGAGCGACTCTCTGCCAGAGATACCCGCGGACCTGCGGAGCCTCTCCGACGACGACGACGATATCACCCTGAAAATGCTGTCAAAGAAGGACCGTAAACTGCTCTCAGAGAACGAACTGCAGGGGATGCGGCTGAAGATCAACAGCCGGGAGCGGAAGAGGATGCACGACCTTAACATCGCCATGGACGGTCTCCGGGAGGTCATGCCTTACGCCCACGGGCCCTCGGTACGCAAGCTCTCCAAAATCGCCACTCTCCTCCTGGCGAGAAACTACATCCTGATGCTGAGCAACTCGCTGGAGGAGATGAAGAGGCTGGTCAGTGAGTTCTACGGCAGCGGCCACCACAGCAGCTTCCACCCCTCCGCCTGTGGTACCATGGCGCACACCGGACCCCTGCCCGGTCATCCGGCCGTTTCCCACGCCTCCCACCCGGTGCACCACCCACTTCTTCCCCCGGCGGTCTCCACGGTAGCCTCTCTCTCCACAACGGGTCTCACCTCGATCAGACCCCACCATGGACTCCTGAAAGCGCCCTCGGCCGGCCCGGGCCCCCTGGGCAGCAGTTTCCATCACTGGGGCGCGGGGATGCCCTGTCCGTGCAGCATGTGCCAGGTGCCACCACATGTTTCCGGTATGAGCGCTGTCACCATGTCCAGACTGACGAGTGACTCTAAATGACTTGAACTCTTATCATAAAAGGAGAGGGGAAGAAAAGGGAAATTAACTTTCGTTTGAAGAAGTCACCGTGTATCTCAGTCCATATCAACACGTTTTTATTTTATTCATCTGTTGCTGAAATAAGCTTTGGTTTGAGCCAGCAGAAATGCATTGCTTTAGAAAATTGGAGCAGCGCTACTTACTTACCATTTTGTAACATTATTTAGCAAAATGTATAACAGGTGCTTATGACACATTTTCATATTCAGTAAAGCCCATCAGTTCACTGTATGCAAACTGGTCTTACATTGTGGCTGACAGGAATACACATCATATGAAGGGCATTACCGATGGCATTTAATGTAATGTTCTCGATCATTATTGAACTTTAGACTAGCCCATTCCAAGACAGAATAAACGGAAGTACAATATTTAGGTATAGTATACTGCATGAGAACACAATGGTAAATGTAGATTGTAAATATGTAGATTCAGAATGCTGTTTGTACGAGATATTTTATATCAGGCCCTTGGTTAATGTTTGGATTGACCCCTTTAGCCTGTGTCTGCTTTCAGCCATGGTACCATGTTTCTCCCTCTGCTACATTTTTTTTATTTTTTATTTTTAGTCATTTAGCAGACGCTCTTATCCAGAGCGACTTACCGTTAGTGTGTGCATACATTTTTCATACTGCCCCCCCCCCAGTGGGAATTGAACCCACAAACCCTGGCGTTGCAAGCGCCATGCGCTACCAACTGAGCTTCTGCTTCTTCCTCTGCCTCTTGTATAATAATGTCCTTTCAGTGTTCTCTCTCCGACGTCACTGCCGAGCCTAGATGGCTGTTTTCTGATGTATGTTCCTCTTTCGGTGTTTCTGTTGCCAAGCATGCCAGTAACCGCCCGACCCGAAGAATGATCACTTCTTTATTTTTTTATAAAAAGTGCTAAATTATATTTATTTACTTATTTTGGATGGGATTTCAAATGAATCAATGACGATGATTATGTTGGGATTTTAAATGTTAAATAAAACAAGTTTATTCGAAATCTTTCTTATTGATGTAACAAAAGAAAATCGAAGCTTAAAGTTCCACATAAATTGTAAGAAAAACATGCATGTTATCCATTAGTCCAAATGTAGATATTATCTAAACGTCAAATAGGTGATGTAAGCAATAGCTCAACAGGTTGTTCTCTCCAGACATGTATATGGCATTTTGAGATATAAGTAGAAATACGTATATTTCAAAGCTGTGCGTAAAAGTGGGACAACATGTACATTTTATTAAAACCTTCAACATTTTATAAAAAACCTTCAACATTTTATAAAAACCTAAAGTCTATGTTTAAACAATAGTCATGGGCCTTTAGTAAATTATTTTTCGTACAAAACCAAATTAGAAACACAATACACTTTAATAAACGTAGGCAATACATTTGAAACCTGTTTTTTCGTTGATCAGAATTATGATTGACTAACAATGACTAACTGTCCCCCTCTGTTCAATTCAACTGAGGACAAAGAAATCCACAACATGCAGATTCTATTCACAGTGAGTCCAGACTGCTTAATTTTGAGCTCTCACTTTTGTTAGCAACATCATGATTTACGTGTGTGTAATATTGTTTTACATGTGGATTATACAGTATATGTTTTATACCCTCGTAAAACCAATAGCCCTCTCTCGGACAAATACAGTTGAAACTTCAAACTTGTCATTCAGAAATCAAATATCCCGAAATTGTTATTCAACTTCTTGAACTCGTCTAGGAACGTATATATATATTTTTAATTAGGTTTTAGATATTTCGTTTCATAGAATTATAGAAGTACAAACCACATAAGATGTGATTCACCGCAAACTCGACATTTGGAGAAGACACATTCCCTTTAATCTGAAATGTTCATAAGTGATGATGAAAAGTTACAAATGTCAGGATTGTTTTAGAATAATTTATAATGAACATGTACAGCTCCGGTTTGTTTTATGGAGTCAGTCAGCTTGTGAAGGAGGCCCCTGCAAGGCAAAGTGGTAACAAATAAAACATGCATTACAGGCCACATATAAATCAAGCTAATTATCCTAACTAAGTAGACAAAACAAATAAATATAATTTATATTCAAAGTATACATATAGAATATATCAACGTTATTATAGTGTTCTCCTTAATTCTATTCAGAGCACAACACACTTGTTTTTGACTTTGCGTCTCCTTCAGACTAGCTCATTCAAAGGTATGCACGCATGACTGTAAGTCGCTTTGGATAAAAGCGTCTGCTAAATGGCATATTATCATTATTATTATTATAAAGGTGACTTTACTTTTTTGGCACCAGTTCGATTTGTCCACGTGCGCCATCACACACAAAGCCCCGCTGTCACAACGAGCACTGTTTGAATTATTTGGGCAAGAATCCAATTGGAATTCCGTATTTCTAGTTTTTTTTTTTTGTTATACTTTAATGAGCTGAAAAAGCTAATACTGTCCTTGATGAAATGCGGCCTTTTGGATATTTGTTCAGAGACTACATGAGAGGGGGCCACTTACCGAGACCTAAGCAAAGTGTATTTGGATTCTTGAGCTATATATGCAAAATATGCGGGCAAACGATCCCAACACAAGTTCTGTTGTGAGGAATATCCGGGAATAAATGAATACAGCAGGGTATACATTAGTAAACGGCGGCAGCTGCATAGCAGATTGTGCATGCGGTTGCAATGTTTTCAAAAGGCTTTTGAAAATGGAACGATATCGAATGAACCTGATGTTTGAATATTCATACTCACATTTGTTTATTCCGCTGTTTTTCATTTTTTTATTTTTACAATTGAATTATTCAAATGATGTGAATAAGAAAACTAAAAAGTCCTTCAAGATTTGTAGGGCATTTCGGGAGAAGCCCAAAGAAAAACATTTATTTCACTCACTGCTATCTCCTCCTAACTTAACTTCAACCACTTGAAACAAGTGGCTCTTTTTCAATAGTTTTAGTTGTTTTGCATGGGGTCACACACACACACACACACACACACACACACACACACACACACACACACACACACACACACACACACACACACACACACACACACACACACACACACACACACACACACACACACACACACACACACACACACACACACACACACACACACATGCACAGTGATGCCACACCTGAAGAACCTAGGTAAAAGGATGGGGGGCCAGGATGACAGAAGAGGCCACCTGAGCCATCCCAGCCAATAGAATGTTTGTATGCATCTACTAGCCTATTAAAAAGGGTAATGTTTCATGTTTGACAGAACAAATTGAGTCCAAACTGAGTTTAATCGAATTTGTACACGACACAATGTTGAACATGTATTTTTTACCAACATCTGCTTGTACCAGGTCATCTCTTAGCCCGCCACCCTATTGAGAACCCATTTGCTGGCTGCGAAATGCAATTACTCACAGAGTTAATGGGGATTATGAGGTATCACATTTCAAAGTTAATTAGAACCCCCGTTCCCTCCCCACAATTCCATCTATTTCATTCCCACCATAATGAGCAGCCTTTCTCACTTCATTACGAGTCAGTCAGACAGCTAGAGTCAGTCAGCTACACACCATTACACCAACACATACATACATACATACATACACACGTACATACATACACACGTACATACATACACACATACATATATACATACATACACACATACATACATACATACATACATACATACACACGTACATACATACATACATACATACATACATACATACATACATACATACATACATACATACATACATACATACATACATACATACATACATACATACATACATACATACATACATACATACATACATACACACATACATACATACATACACACATACATATATACATACATACACACATACATACATACATACATACATACATACACACGTACATACATACATACATACATACATACATACATACATACATACATACATACATACATACATACATACATACATACATACATACATACATACATACATACATACATACATACATACATACATACATACATACACACATACATACATACATACACACATACATATATACATACATACACACATACATACATACACACATACATACAGAGTACATTTGGAAAGTATTCAGACCCCTTAATGTTTACCACAATATGTTACGTGACAGCCTTATTCTAAAATTGATAAAATAAAATAAATTCCTCATCATTCTACACACAATACCCCGTAAAGACAAAGAGAAAATAAATCAATTTTGTGCAGCACAATAAAAAAAAATACAGAAATACTGTATTTCCTAAGTATTCAGACATTTTGCTATGCGACTCGAAATTGAGCTCAGGTGGATCCTGTTTCCATTGATCATATTTGAGATGTTTCTACAACTTGATTGGAGTCCACCTGTGGTAAATTCAATTGAAAGGCACACACCTGTCTACATAAGGTCCCACAGTTGACAGTGCATGTCAGCGCAAAAACCAAGCCATGAGGTCGAAGGAATTGTCGATAGAGCTCAGAGACAGGATTGTGTCGAGGCACAGATCTGGGGAAGGGTACCAAATCATTTCTGCAGCATTGAAGGTCCCCAAGAACAAAGTGGCCTCCATCATTCTTATATGGAAGAACTTTGGAACCACCAAGACTCTTCCTAGAGCTGGCCGCCCGGCCAAACTGAGAAATCGGGAGAGAAGGGCCTTGGTCAGGGAGGTGACCAAGAACCTGATGGTGTCTCTGACAGAGCTCCAGAGTTCCTCTGTGGAGATGGGAGAACCTTCCAGAAGGACAACCATTTCTGCAGCACTCCACCAATCAGGCCTTTATAGTAGAGTGGCCAGACAGAAGCCACTCCTCAGTAAAAGGCACATGACAGCCTGCTTGGAGTTACCCAAAAGGCACCTAAAGACTCTAAGACCATGAGAAACAAGATTCTCTGGTCTGATGAAACCAAGATTGAACTCTTTGGCTTTAATGCCAAGCGTCACTCACGTCTGGAGGAAACCAGGCACCGCTCATCACCTGGCCAATACCATCCCAAAGGTGAAGCATGGTGGTGGCAGCATCATGCTGTGGGGATGTTTTTCAGCGGCAGGGACTGGGAGACTAGTCAGGATTGAGGGAAAGTACAGAGACATCCTTGATGAAAACCTGCTCCAGAGCGCTCAGGACCTCAAACTAGGGCGAAGCTTTACCTCCCAACAGGACAATGACCCTAAGCACACAGCCAAGACAACGCAGGAGTGGCTTCGGGACAAGTCTCTGAATGTCTTTGAGTGGCCCAGCCAGAGCCCGGACTTGAACCCGATCTAACATCTCTGGAGAGACCTGAAAATAGCTGTGCAGCGACGCTCCCCATCCAACCGGACAGAGATTGTGAGGATCTGCAGAGAAGAATGGGAGAAACTCCCCAAATACAGGTTTGCCAAACTTGTAGCGTCATACCCAAGAAGACTCAAACCTGTAATCGCTGCCAAAGGTGCTTCAACTGTGTACTGAGTAAAGGGCCTGAATACTGACAGTTGAAGTCGGAAGTTTACACACCCTTAGGTTGGAGTGATTAAAACTAATTTTTCAACCACTCCAAAAATGTCTTGTTAACAAACTATAGTTTTGGCAAGTCGGTTAGGACATCTACTTTGTGCATGACACAAGTAATTTTTACAACAGTTGTTTACAGACAGATTATTTCACTTACAGTGGGGAAAAAAGTATTTAATCAGCCATCAATTGTGCAAGTTCTCCCACTTAAAAAGAGGAGAGAGGCCTGTAATTTTCATCATAGGTACACGTCAACTATGACAGACAAAATGAGGAAAAAAATCCAGAAAATCACATTGTAGGATTTTTAATGAATTTATTTGCAAATTATGGTGGAAAATACATATTTGGTCAATAACAAAAGTTTCTCAATACTTTGTTATATACCCTTTGTTGGCAATGACACAGGTCAAACGTTTTCTGTAAGTCTTCACAAGGTTTTCACACACTGTTGCTGGTATTTTGGCCCATTCCTCCATGCAGATCTCCTCTAGAGCAGTGATGTTTTGGGGCTGTCGCTGGGCAACACAGACTTTCAACTCCCTCCAAAGATTTTCTATGGGGTTGAGATCTGGAGACTGGCTAGGCCACTCCAGGACCTTGAAATGCTTCTTACGAAGCCACTCCTTCGTTGCCCGGGCGGTGTGTTTGGGATCATTGTCATGCTGAAAGACCCAGCCACGTTTCATCTTCAATGCCCTTGCTGATGGAAGGAGGTTTTCACTCAAAATCTCACGATACATGGCCCCATTCATTCTTTCCTTTACATGGATCAGTCGTCCTGGTCCCTTTGCAGAAAAACAGCCCCAAAGCATGATGTTTCCACCCCCATGCTTCACAGTAGGTATGGTGTTCTTTGGATGCAACTCAGCATTCTTTGTCCTCCAAACACGACGAGTTGAGTTTTTACCAACAAGTTCTATTTTGGTTTCATCTGACCATATGACATTCTTCCAATCCTCTTCTGGATCATCCAAATGCACTCTAGCAAACTTCAGACGGGCCTGGACATGTACTGGCTTAAGCAGGGGGACACGTCTGGCACTGCAGGATTTGAGTCCCTGGCGGCGTAGTGTGTTACTGATGGTAGGCTTTGTTACTTTGGTCCCAGCTCTCTGCAGGTCATTCACTAGGTCCCCCCGTATGGTTCTGGGATTTTTGCTCACCGTTCTTGTGATCATTTTGACCCCACAGGGTGAGATCTTGCGTGGAGCCCCAGATCGAGGGAGATTATCAGTGGTCTTGTATGTCTTCCATTTCCTAATAATTGCTCCCACAGTTGATTTCTTCAAACCAAGCTGCTTACCTATTGCAGATTCAGTCTTCCCAGCCTGGTGCAGGTCTACAATTTTGTTTCTGGTGTCCTTTGACAGCTCTTTGGTCTTGGCCATAGTGGAGTTTGGAGTGTGACTGTTTGAGGTTGTGGACAGGTGTCTTTTATACTGATAACAAGTTCAAACAGGTGCCATTAATACAGGTAACGAGTGGAGGACAGAGGAGTCTCTTAAAGAAGAAGTTACAGGTCTGTGAGAGCCAGAAATCTTGCTTGTTTGTAGGTGACCAAATACTTATTTTCCACCATAATTTGCAAATAAATTCATTAAAAATCCTACAATGTGATTTTCTGGATTTCTTTTCTCTCAATTTGTCTGTCATAGTTGACGTGTACCTATGATGAAAATTACAGGCCTCTCTCATCTTTTTAAGTGGGAGAACTTGCACAATTGGTGGCTGACTAAATACTTTTTTCCCCCACTGTATAATTCACTGTATCACAATTCCAGTTGGTCAGAAGTTTACATACACTAAGTTGTCTGTGCCTTTAAACAGCTTGGAAAATTCCAGAAAATGATGTCATTGCTTTAAAAGCCTCTGATAGGCTAATTTACATCATTTGAGTCAATTGGAGGTGTACTTGTGGATTTCAAGGCCTACCTTCAAACTCAGTGCCTCTTTGCTTGACATCATGGGAAAATCAAAAGAAATCAGCCAAGACCTCAGAAAGAAATGGTAGACCTCCACAAGTCTGATTCATCCTTGGGAGCAATTTCCAAACGCCTGAAGGTACCACGTTCATCTGTACAAACAATAGTACGCAAGTATAAACACCATGGGACCAAGCATCCGTCATACCGCTCAAGAAATAGACGCGTTCTGTCTCCTATAGATGAACGTACTTTGGTGCAAAAAGTGCAAATCAATCCAAAAACAACAGCAAAGGACCTTGTGAAGATGCTGGAGGAAACAGGTAAAAAAGTATCTATATCCACAGTAAAACAAGTCCTATATCGACATAACCTGAAAGGCCGCTCAGCAAGGAAGAAGTCTCTGCTCCAAAACTGCCATAAAAAAGCCAGACTACGGTTTGCAACTGCACATGGGGACAAAGATCGTACTTTTTGGAGAAATGTCCTCTGGTCTGATTGAACAAAAATAGAACTGTTTGGCCATAATGACCGTCGTTATGTTTGGATGAAAAATGGGGTGACTTGCAAGCCAAAGAACACCATCCCAACCGTGAAGCACGGGGGTGGCAGCATCATGCTGTGGGGGTGCTTTGCTGCAGGAGGGACTGGTGCACCTCAAAAAATAGATGGCAACATGAGGAAGGAAAATTGTGTGGATATATTGACGCAACATCTCTCAAGACATCATTCAGGAAGTTAAAGCTTGGTCGCAAATGGGTCTTCCAAATGGACAATGACCTCAAGCATACTTCCAAAGTTCTGGCAAAATGGCTTAAGGACAACAAAGTCAAGGTATTGGAGTGGCCATCACAATGCCCTGACCTCAATCCTATAGAAAATGTATAGGCAGAACTGAAAAAGCGTGTGCGAGCAAAGAGGCCTACAAACCTGACTCAGTTACATCAGCTCTGTCAGAAGGAATGGGCCAAAACTCACCAAACTTATTGTGGGAAGCTTGTGGAAGGCTACCCGAAACGTTTGACCCAAGTTAAACAATTTAAAGGCAATGCTACCAAATACTAATTGAGTGCATGTGGCCTCCTGTAGCACAGTTGGTAGAGCATGGCGCTTGCAACGCCAGGGTTGTGGGTTCGATTCCCACGGGGGGCCAGTATGAAAAATGTGTGCACTCACTAACTGTAAGTCGCTCTGGATAAGAGCGTCTGCTAAATTACTAAAATGTAAACTTCTGGGAATGTGATGAAAGAAATAAAAGTTGAATTTAATCATTCTCTCTACTATTATTCTGACATTTCACATTCTTAAAATAAAGTGGTGATCCTAACTGACCTAAAACAGGGAATCTTTACTAGGATTAAATGGCAGGAATTGTGAAAAACTGAGTTTAAATGTATTTGGCTAAGGTGTATGTAAACTTCCGACTTCAACTCTATGTAAATGTTATATTTCAGCTTTTTATTTATTTATAAAACCTGTTTTTGCTTTGTCATTATGGGGTACTGTTTGTACATTGATGAGGGGGGGGGGAAAAAACAATTTACTCCACTTTAGAATAAGGCTGTAACGTAACAAAATGTGGAAAGTGTTCGGACCCTTCACTTTTTCCACATTTTATTACGTTACAGCCTTATTCATATACATATATATCTCAGTCAAGAGTTTTTCTTTATTTTCACTATTTTCTACATTGTAGAATAATAGTGATAATAATAATAATATGCCATTTAGCAGACGCTTTTATCCAAAGCGACTTACAGTCATGCGTGCATACATTTTTGTGTATGGGTGGTCCCGGGGATCGAACCCACTACCTTGGCGTTACAAGCGCCGTGCTCTACCAGCTGAGCTACATCAAAACAATGAAATAATACATATGAAAATATTGTAGTAACCAAAAAAGTGTTTATTATTATTATTTTATATTTGAGATTCTTCAAATAGCCACCCTTTGACTTGATGACAGCTTTGCACACTCTTGGCATTCTCTCAACCAGCTTCACCTGGAATGCTTTTCCAACAGTCTTGAAGGTGTTCCCACATATGCTGAGCACTTGCTGGCTGCTTTTCCTTCACTCTGCGGTCCGACTCATCCCAAACCATCTCAATTGGGTTGAGGTCGGGGGATTGTGGAGGCCAGGTCATCTGATACAGCACTCAATCACTCTCCTTCTTGGTAAAATAGCTCCTACAGTGAGGGAAAAAAGTATTTGATCCCCTGCTGATTTTGTACGTTTGCCCACTGGCAAAGAAATGATCAGACTATAATTTTAAGGGTAGGTTTATTTTAACAGTGAGAGACAGAATAACAACAAACAAATCCAGAAAAACGCATGTCAAAAATGTTATAAATTGATTTGCATTTTAATGAGGGAAATAAGTATTTGACCCCCTCTCAATCAGAAAGATTTCTGGCTCCCAGGGGTCTTTTATACAGGTAACGAGCTGAGATTAGGAGCACACTCTTGAAGGGAGTGCTCCAAATCTCAGTTTGTTACCTGTATAAAAGACACCTGTCCACAGAAGCAATCAATCAATCAGATTCCAAACTCTCCACCATGGCCAAGACCAAAGAGCTCTCCAAGGATGTCAGGGACAAGATTGTAGACCTACACAAGGCTGGAATGGGCTACAAGACCATCGCCATGCAGCTTGGTGAGAAGGTGACAACAGTTGGTGCGATGATTCGCAAATGGAAGAAACACAAAATAACTGTCAATCTCCCTCGGCCTGGGGCTCCATGCAAGATCTCACCTCGTAGAGTTGCAGTGATCATGAGAACGGTGAGGAATCAGCCCAGAACTACACGGGAGGATCTTGTCAATGATCTCAAGGCAGCTGGGACCATAGTCACCAAGAAAACAATTGGTAACACACTACGCCGTGAAGGACTGAAATCCTGCAGCGCCCGCAAGGTCCCCCTGCTCAAGAAAGCACATAGACATGCCCGTCTGAAGTTTGCCAATGAACATCTGAATGATTCAGAGGAGAACTGGGTGAAAGTGTTGTGGTCAGATGAGACCAAAATGGAGCTCTTTGGCATCAACTCAACTCGCCGTGTTTGGAGGAGGAGGAATGCTGCCTATGACCCCAAGAACACCATCCCCACCGTCAAACATGGAGGTGGAAACATTATGCTTTGGGGGTGTTTTTCTGCTAAGGGGACAGGACAACTTCACCGCATCAAAGGGACGATGGACGGGGCCATGTACCGTCAAATCTTGGGTGAGAACCTCCTTCCCTCAGCCATGGCATTGAAAATGGGTCGTGGATGGGTATTCCAGCATGACAATGACCCAAAACACACGGCCAAGGCAACAAAGGAGTGGCTCAAGAAGAAGCACATTAAGGTCCTGGAGTGGCCTAGCCAGTCTCCAGACCTTAATCCCATAGAAAATCTGTGGAGGGAGCTGAAGGTTGGAGTTGCCAAACGTCAGCCTCGAAACCTTAATGACTTGGAGAAGATCTGCAAAGAAGAGTGGGACAAAATCCCTCCTGAGATGTGTGCAAACCTGGTGGCCAACTACAAGAAACGTCTGACCTCTGTGATTGCCAAATAGGGTTTTGCCACCAAGTACTAAGTCATGTTTTGCAGAGGGGTCAAATACTTATTTCCCTCATTAAAATGCAAATCAATTTATAACATTTTTGACATACGTTTTTCTGTATTTATTTGTTGTTATTCTGTCTCTCACTGTTCAAATAAACCTACCATTAAAATTATAGACTGATCATTTCTTTGTCAGTGGGCAAACGTACAAAATAAGCAGGGGATCAAATACTTTTTTCCCTCACTGTACATACATACATACATACATACTACAGTCAGTCAGTTAGCTACACACCATTACACCAACACATACACTGTAGAAAATGAAGTGTTGAATCTACTTTAAATAAATGACGGCAACAAATGTACACACAGTATTATTGAGTAAATGTAATGTCCGATGTTTTTGAGTAAAACATTTTTAATAAGTTGTTTGAATTTACACAAATAAAGTAAGTCAGTGGAATTAATAATAGCAATACAGATTTGTTGTATTTACTTGATAATATGATTAAATATGAGTTTATGTAACACTAATATGAAGTAAACCCAAAATATTAGTGTTTCACAAAACATTTCATGTTAAAATGTTTAATGTATCAGTTGTCATTTTAACCCACCTTGACCGGCATTGCTGAGCACAGTGGTATTTGATTAAGATCCACATTAGCTGTTGCTAAAGAAGCAAGCTGCTCTTCCTGGGGTTCCACGCAAAACATGAAACATGACATAATACAGAACATGAATAGACAAGAACAGCTCAAGGACAGAACTCAATCCACCCAGCAGTAACTGAGTGGCGCAGTGGTCTAAGGCACTGCATCGCAGTGCTAGCTGTGCCACTAGAGATCCTGGTTTGAATCCAGGCTCTGTCGTAGCCGGCCGCGACCGGGAGACCCATGGGGGGGGCGCACAATTGGCCCAGGGTAGGAGAGGGAATGGCCGGCAGGGATGTAGCTCAGTTGGTAGAGCATGGCGTTTGCAACGCCAGGGTTGTGGGTTCGATTCCCATGGGGGGCTAGTATAAAAAATGAATAAAATGTAAAAATGTATACCTGCAACCTCTGTCCTTCATAGGAAATGATGGTGGTAATTGGGGGTGTCTCATTATTTAATGTAAATTTGTCTGACAGTTTTGATATCCGTTCATCATGATCCATTACGCCTCATGGCACAACAAACTGCTTAATACTAATATAGAAATATACTTTTACATTTACATTTACGTCATTTAGCAGACGCTCTTATCCAGAGCGACTTACAAATTGGTGCATTCAACTTATGATAGCCAGTGGGACAACCACCTTTTAAAAAAAAAAATTTTTTTATGGGTGGTGGGGGAAGAAGGATTACTTTATACTATATACTTTTCTTTCTTCAAACATGCATACACCATTGTGTAAAAAAAAACTAAAGTCATTTTTTTCTTGAATTACCCACAATCCTCTAAAAACAGAGCCATGTGGCAAGTTGTTGTAAGAACTTAAAATTATGAAGTAGAGAGAAATATTATTAAAATTGAGTAAATTTTGTCACTTAAAATAATTAAATATTATTGGTAAAATGAAATTAACAAATCATTGAAAGGACTTGCATACTGTACACACGATACAGGGAAGGAATCAGCCATACATACTAACGTGTAGGCTAATGAAATCATCAAATTATGTGCTTTGCATGTATTTCTACAGTCTTATTATTAGGGAAATATAATATATATTTTTAACTAATGCAAATTGTAAAGTACTAATAAAGAGTTGCACCGTTATTAAATGACATGGACTTGTATCTATGCATCATTTAACACTATGAAGACACTTGTTTAAGCCAGAGTGATTTACCCCTGAAAGCTTCTTAACGGATTTGATTGAATAGCTCCTTATCCATAGCTGGCGCCACGACGACAGGTCCCCCCCCTGATCCTAAACTCCCAGATTGAGCCGTCGATGGTTTGAATATTCATAAGGTGTGCAGCGAGGGCTAGGAGGGTGTGGCAGTCTTACATCCACCTTACACTGGACTTAAACCTCCCGGAACACTGCACAGATGTACAGCCTTTCAAGCGGGCACATTGTGTTTTGTTAGCCTAAAGGATTATGCTGAAAGGGATTGAAGAAATGCATCAAAGCTGCTGCTGGGAGAACAGAAAGAGGAACAGAAGCCGTGGGGGAGAGAGAGAGAGAGAGAGAGAGAGAGAGAGAGAGGGGGAGAGAGAGAGAGAGAGAGAGAGAGAGAGAGAGAGAGAGAGAGAGAGAGAGAGAGAGAGAGAGAGAGAGAGAGAGAGAGAGAGAGAGAGAGGAGAGAGAGAGAGAGAGAGAGAGAGAGAGAGAGAGAGAGAGAGAGAGGGGGAGAAAATAAACAACTAGAATTAGAAGAGAAGTGCATCAGTAGCAGCAGTCAGACAATGTAAAGCTCTGAGGAGGAGGGCAGTGCTAGGAGGAGTGCATCAGTAGAGGTGGCAGCAGTCAGACAATGAGTCTTAGCTGTGTAAAGCTCTGAGGAGGAGGGCAGTGCTAGGAAGGTCGTTAGGGGAACCATCTGAGACCACTCCCTCCCTGGGGACCAATGTTTATTTCAGTTCATCTGTTCATCCTTACGATAACACAAAACACCTCTCTGGACTGATACATAGAGACTATGCTACAGGGTAGACACAGAGACAGAATGCAGAAGAGTAAATAGGGAATGGCTGATTACAGTTACAGTATTATTGACAGTACACACACACACATACACACACACACACACACACACACACACACACACACACACACATACCGTGCATACACACACACTGAGTATGTGAGCTATTCTCCTCAATAAAGGTTGGTTAGAGTTATCCTGATTCCTTCCACGTGGCATTATGATATCAGTGGGAGAACACTGGCCCAGTTAAGGATTCTGTAGCCTCAGTTGGAATGTGTCTTGTGAAGGAGAAAACATTGGTGGAACCAAACCTAACACTCAACCAGCTGTCCCACAGTTTTTATAGTGTCAAATCAACAACATTTTAAATGTAAGACAGAAGGGAATGGCTTTGAAGAAGAGGTGTGTGTGTGTGTGTGTGTGTGTGTGTGTGTGTGTGTGTGTGTGTGTGTGTGTGTGTGTGTGTGTGTGTGTGTGTGTGTGTGTGTGTGTGTGTGGGTGAAGTGAAGTGAAGTGAAAGTGTGTGCATGCGTGCGTGTGTGTGTGTGTGTGAGGTGCAAGAGTGTGTGTGTGTGTGTGTGTGTGTGAAGGGAAAGTGTGTGTGTGTGTGTGTGTGTGTGTCTGAGGTGAAAGTGTGTGTGTGTGTACCCAGAAGCAGATGAACTCCCAGATAGTGTGGATCGATGTGTTTACTAAAGGAACTCCCAGATAGTGTGGAGAACGAAGGAGAACGAGGGAGAACGAGGGAGAACGAGGGAGAACGAGGGAGAACGAGAGAGAACAAGGGAGAACAAGGGAGAACAAGGGAGCAGAAAGAGTGCAGAGGATCTCCATTCAGTGTTTTCTTGTGGCTGAAGAATTGTCCCCATGTCTTTGAAAGGAGGATAATCCTGTCAAGTAAGGGGACCTTTGGATATTCATGATTGGCTGAGCAGAACAGAGTGGAGCGGGGCTGGGTTAATGAAAGTGGACACAACCAGGATGGGATTTAACATCAAAGTGACTCCTGGGAGGGAGACACAGAGCCTGGACATGAATCGGCCAACCTGCACAGGGACACATCCATCTCAGAGGGGTGCACTGGGACCAGAGGGGGGTTAGGGTGTCCATGGTGGCGGACAGGGGGGTGTCCATGGTGACAGGCACGGGGACAGGGGGGGTTGGGTTGTACATGGTGGCGGACAGGGGGGTGTCGGGGTGTCCATGGTGGCAGGCAGGGGGCCAGGGGGACAGGGGGGGAACATACACCCAGGACTGGGCTGGGCTGTAGGCCCCCTAAACTCCCCTGTGATTTGGGCTGTGGTCTCTGCCCTTGTTCTCAAACCTGTGTGTGTGTGTGTGAGCAGGCGAGTGAGTGTGTGTGCGTGCCTGCATGTATGTGTGTGTTTGTGTGTTTGTGTGTGTGTGTGTGTGTGTGTGAATGTGGCCACGGGGACATGCAGTAGGAAGCTATCAGATACCATGTGGGATGATACCCCATACGGTTGGGTGACTATGTAATGTGCACGTCTGTCACCTCACTCTGGCGTTGCCAACTCTGGGGTGTCAACATTCTCTGGCAGCTGGGAGATTTGGACAAAGGGGCCACAGGACAACAAGACGTTGGAGAGCCAAACGTCCACCAGAGAAAGATTGGTTATGAGATTAAATTTACAGAGTCATTATACAGCATTCCAGTTGTATATTGTTTGTGGAGGCTACTATGGGTCATTTTCCTCCTCACCCACCTTATTGATCGACTCTAAGACAAAATGCAGTTGCCCTGTGATCTATTACCCTTCCGACATTTGTCCCATCTCTAAACTGCTTCTTAAATCAAATTAGCGGTCACTCCATGTGGCTATGATCCCTTATTAGAGTTAATCTTAACACTAATAGTCTTTTGACTAGAACATATCTTATCACCGGTTAAAAACTGTTTTTTCCTTTTGCTGTTACATTTGTATGGCTGTCAACAAAACAGTTTTGCTGACTTTTTCTTCAAATAACACATGATATGAAGTTGCCTTCTAGGGAGTTTATTCCTAGCCACTGTGCTTCTGCCTCTGCATTGCTCTTTGGGGTTTTAGGCTGGGTATCTGTAAAGCACTTTGTTACAAATGCTGATGTAAAAAGGGCTTCATAAAATAAATGTGATTGATCGATAACCCATCCAGGATTGGATGGCTTCAATGCTCCCAGTGGGGGGCTGGTTGGGAGGGTTGGGGAGAGCATCTGTGAGAAACCCTCTGAGAGGAGAAAAGGAATAAAAGAAAGGGGGAGTGGCTCTCACAGCCCCAGCCTCCACTCCCGGGTTTTAGTAGGGATTATCCTTGGAAAGGGCTGCTGGGTGAAGGGGAGAGCGCAGTGGGAGGTCAATGAGTGAAGCTAGGCTGGGTAGAGCTGGGGAGTAGCCCTGGGAGGCTGGGGAGAAGTCACGGGAGACTGGGGCATAGCCCTGGGAGGCTGGGGAGAAGTCACGGGAGACTGGGGAGTAGCCCTGGGTATCCACTTGATGTGCATCAAATTCTTTGAGAGTAAGGGTAGAGCTAGGCTGGGTAGAGCTGGGCTGGGCTGGGTAGAGCTGGGTAGAGCTGGGCTGGGTAGAACTGGGTAGAGCTGGGCTGTGTAGAGCTGGGCTGGATAGAGCTGGGCTGGGTAGAGCTGGGCTGGGTAGAGATGGGCTGGGTAGAGCTGGGGAGTAGTCCTGGGAGACTGGGGAGTAGTCCTGGGAGACTGGAGAATAGTCCTGGTAGACTGGGGAGTAGTCCTGGGAGACTGGGGAGTAGTCCTGGGAGACTGGGGAGTAGTCCTGGGAGACTGGGGAATAGTCCTGGGAGACTGGGGAGTAGTCCTGGGAGACTGGGGAATAGTCCTGGGAGACTGGGGAGTAGTCCTGGGAGACTGGGGAATAGTCCTGGGAGACTGGGGAGTAGTCCTGGGAGACTGGGGAGTAGTCCTGGGAGACTGGGGAGTAGTCCTGGGAGACTGGGGAGTAGTCCTGGGAGACTGGGGAATAGTCCTGGGAGACTTGGGAATAGTCCTGGGAGACTGGGGAGTAGTCCTGGGAGACTGGGGAGTAGTCATGGGAGACTGGGGAGTAGCCCTGGGAGACTGGGGAATAGTCCTGGGAGACTGGGGAGTAGTCCTGGGAGACTGGGGAGTAGTCCTGGGAGACTGGGGAGTAGTCCTGGGAGACTGGGGAGTAGTCCTGGGAGACTGGGGAGTAGTCCTGGGAGACTGGGGAGTAGTCCTGGATAACTACAGGAATACATCCACTTGATCTGCATCAGATTATTTTAGAGAATTACTGTACTTTTGGCTGAATGTTGATATCCTAATTGAATGGTGTAATAGGTCCCCAGTTTATGCACACCGTAAATGCATTGAAATACACATTGAGAGGCTAATGCGTGCAGGCACACTCAAATTGTGTGAGGTGACAGGCAGAGAAGATGGCTGACGCTATTGGAGCTTCTCCTTTCGCCGTTGTTCTGACGTCGCAACAAGTTCCAGAGGATCAAGTCTTTAGTCTGCACCAGCTACCGTGTTCAAGGCATGTCTGGGGTGAATAGTTAACATGTAAACCCCCCTAAGCTTTTACCCCCATTCAACCCCCATCACTACACCCCCCCCTCACAAAACATAAACCAGAACACACATATCTAAAAGTTAAACAAGGGACACAATTAAATTCCCAGCTCAATTAATACTATAACTGCCTGAACACCCCCGGTCAACATTGTCAGTGGGCGTTTTGCGTTTTCTGATTTCTTTCTGGGACAACCACTCTTTCTGTCATTTCTGCTCACGTTCAGAACGGACTCCATTCCTTCCATTTAGGCTGCGTTGTCATCCATCATATCCCATAGAACTTCAGCTCCACTGTTTCCACTGCGTCCTCAGTTGCCTCCACACAGAAAGAGGAAAGCTCTAAAAAAGACACCCCTGGCCTTGGGATTGTCAATGCGAGTTAAAAAGGACAATACAATCCACTGCCACGGCCTTGTTCTATTGGTCTGTAAGACTTTAATGGGTCTGCCGCTGGCCTTAGTTTGTGCTGTGTTGTGAGAAGTTGTCTTTTTGACAGTGGGTAAGGTTTTTTGGGAGATGTTTAGTACCAGTAAATCCATCACTGTCACCTCTTGGGAAAGGGGGAAGCTCTGAGGGACTTGATCGGAGAATCCGTCCCCCACAGACACACACATTCACTCACTATGAGGCGTTCGTCTCACACCCCACACATGCCGTTTCAGAATGAAACACCTGCTGCAACGATAAATCACAAGTCTGGGGGGTAGAGTTGAATTGATTCATTCTATTCAGATGATCTATATTAAATTACCTCAAGTGAAACGTGGTCTGCGTTAGGGTGATTGTCTCACAATACAAGGTGAAATGCGTACTTCTAAAAAGCCCTCTATGCCTTTTCTGTCTGACAAAATGACTTTTTTAAGGTCTGAGAAAGAACCTTCGGTTGTACATTTTACAGCATTTCCATTCTTAAGGATTTGTTCAAAACTCTTTTGCCAAAAGTCCAGATTTTCATTCTCTGTTGAAATGTCTGCAGTATTTTATGGTTAGTGGTTGAGTCAGTGGTCCGTCACACTGCCAGGCCAAATGAGAGACACGTCAGAGAGCAGTTAGTAACAGAAAATATGAGTGTGGCAAACGGTCCCCCATCTCTAAACAGCCGTGACCAACTGAGCGTGTGCAGCTATTGAGGGTATTTTGGGGTTTCTTTCACAAAAGACCCCAGGGATAACCCTCTCGCCCCTCCCGCCCCTACCACCCTCGGATACGGATCAAATGCTTACTATCCCAGGCGAACTTTCTCAAAGCATGCTGGGAAAGACAATGGCAGGCCTTCAGCCGATTGGTTCCACCTTATTACCAGCTTGTAATCTTCTCATATCCTTGGCTGGGCCCTCTGGACCAAGAGTCGGAGAGACAAACCACAGAGTTCCCCCCGTCCCTCTGCTTTGATGGGTTTCAACCATTCCCTCTGAAAGGACTGGCTTGTTAGACTCGTATTGTTGTCTCTGCACCTGTTTGCCTTCGGGGAGACATGCAGAAGTAAAGTCATTGGCATCTGTTTAATTTCTCATTAGATTTCCCATGCACATTTTAAACAGTCAGAAGACAGTTTAGGCCTTTTGGGGTTTTTGTTTTGTGTTGTGCTGTGGGGTGTATTGCCTCAAGGTGTTTGCTCTAAGGTCCAGTGTCTCCGATGTTATGCCCACCATTATATGTGAGACATATGTACTTAGCAGGATCTGTTCAGGAATATGAAAAGATTCCATTTTGGTTTTGACCTTTATGTATCTTCTTACAGATGAACCAGGGTTTATAGCACAGGTTTTGATCCTATAGGCCTACTTATTTCTGAGTTACTGTGCAGTTTTTCTGGACATACTTCTCTGGCAGAGAAACTTTTGTGAGCAAGTGTTCTTAAATCAACTCTCGATAAATAATGGTCAGAATAATATAAAATAATTGCGGTATGAAATATTTTTAGTTGGAACACATTTCTAGCTATAAAAAGTATTTTAAATGCATGTGTTTAAAATGTTTTTAAAAATATATATATTTTTTTATATCTAGAGTCAGTCAAATATAACCACTAATTATTTATTTTTTGAGTGCACAGACCAACAGCTAAAGGTCTAAAGGCTTATCACTCCATGATAAGAATCCCTGACTCAAAGCCACAAAAGGGTAGAACATATTTCAAACGTTGCTTGTTAGGGGGAGGTAGTTGCAGAAACGTTGGAATGGTTTGGTCGACTTCCTCAACTGTTGGTCCAGATGATCCACTGCCTCCAGGAGGAACGTTGTTATTAAAACGACAACACACTCCATAATCTACAATGGCGCCACACTCCATAATCTACAACGGCGCCACACTCCATAATCTACAATGGCGCCACACTCCATAATCTACAATGGCGCCACACTCCATAATCTACAATGGCGCCACACTCCATAATCTACAATGGCACCACCCTCCATAATCTACAACGGCACCACACTCCATAATCTACAATGGCGCCACACTCCATAATCTACAATGGCGCCACACTCCATAATCTACAATGGCGCCACACTCCATAATCTACAATGGCACCACCCTCCATAATCTACAATGGCGCCACACTCCATAATCTACAATGGAGCCACACTCCATAATCTACAATGGCACCACACTCCATAATCTACAACGGAGCCACACTCCATAATCTACAATGGCGCCACACTCCATAATCTACAATGGCGCCACACTCCATAATCTACAATGGCACCACACTCCATAATCTACAATGGCGCCACACTCCATAATATACAACGGCGCCACACTCCATCATCTCTGTTACTTGCAGTTATGAGGTTGATTGTTGGTATTATGACAAGGTGAGGTCCAATGTAACGAGTGGAACATTCCTCTATCTAATGGTACTCTTCTAACGATATCAATCCACAGTGACTCCATGAGTCTCTGAGATGATTGTAGCTAACTCTATCCCGTCAAGTGAGAGAGAAAGGAGCTCAATCACAAACCTAATTACCTTTAATTGAATCCATTAAGTCAAGGCTGTTTTGAAGCAGACACTGTGTAGTCTGTGGTTAGAGCTAATCTCATGCTGTGAAGCCTCTGTTGGTGTTAATGTTTGGAGTTAAATCTACATGGTGGCTGTACATTGATATCCATGTATACCCTATTAATAACCAAATGGGATTTATTTTGTCTGGTTTGCAGTGTGTAAATGCAAACAAGAAAATGGTATCTGTGTCTTTCAATTTGGTATCTGTGTCTCTCAAAGCAATGTTTGAATGTGTTGACTAGCTTCAAAGGAAGCAGAACTTACCCATGACCCCCCTCTTTTTTTTTTTTTTTTTACAGTCATCTCTGGGTGACTTATTCTTCATCCTGAACGGCTGGCTTGACCCAGGATCATTTGGCCAAGGCATCTTCCTCTTGCTCTCTGTGCCCCAGGAAATGGGTTTGATACAGAAGGACCATTTAGCTCCCAGGTGCAGGACCAAGGAACCAGCCTCCGTTGGACGGCTTGGCCCAGACAGGAGGTACTCAAGCCCCCATAAAGACGATAGTCTTCCCTCTTGCCTGGAGCCACCGGTGTTCCTGCCCAGGTCCAGGCTTATCAAAAGTCCCCTGGAGGCTGGGGGAGACTGGGAGAGACTGGGGAGACTGGGGGAGGCTGCGGGAGACTGGGGAGACTGGGTGAGGCTGCGGGAGACTGGGGAGAATGGGGGAGACTGGGGTAGACTGGGGAGGCTGGAGAGACTGGGGAGGCTGCGGGAGGCTGGGGAGGCTGGGGGAGATTTGGGAGACTGGGGGAGGCTGCGGGAGACTGGGGAGACTGGGGGAGGCTGGGGAGACTGGGGAGGCTGGGGGAGACTTGGGAGACTGCAGGAGACTGGGGAGGCTGGGGGGCTGAGGGAGACTGGGGAGACCGGGGGAGGCTGCAGGAGACTGGGGAGACTGGGGGAGGCTGGGGGAGGCTGGGGAGACTGGGGAGACTGGGGGAGACTGGGGGAGGCTGGGGAGACTGGGGGAGGCTGGGGAGACTGGGGGAGACTGTGGAGGCTGGGGAGACTGGGAGAGACTGGGGGAGGCTGGGGGAGACTGGGGAGACTGGGAGAGTCTGGGGGAGGCTGGGGGAGGCTGGGGGAGACTGGGGGAGGCTGGGGAGACTGGGGGAGACTGTGGAGGCTGGGGAGACTGGGAGAGACTGGGGGAGGCTGGGGGAGACTGGGGAGACTGGGAGAGTCTGGGGGAGGCTGGGGGAGGCTGGGGTGACTGGGGAGACTGGGAGAGACTGGGGGAGGCTGGGGAGACTGGAGGAGACTGGGGGAGACTGAGAGACTGGGGAAGACTGGGGAGACTGGGGGAGACTGGGGAGACTGGGGGAGGCTGGGGAGACTGGGGGAGACTGGGGGAGGCTGGGGAGGCTGGGGGAGACTGGGGGAGGCTGGGGAGACTGGGGGAGACTGTGGAGGCTGGGGAGACTGGGAGAGACTGGGGGAGGCTGGGGGAGACTGGGGAGACTGGGAGAGGCTGGGGGAGGCTGGGGTGACTGGGGAGACTGGGAGAGACTGGGGGAGGCTGGGGAGACTGGAGGAGACTGGGGGAGACTGAGAGACTGGGGAAGACTGGGGAGACTGGGGGAGACTGGGGAGACTGGGGAGACTGGGGGAGGCTGCGGGAGACTGGGGGAGGCTGCGGGAGACTGGGGAGACTGGTGGAGGCTTTTGGAGACTGGGGAGGCTGGGGAGACTGGGGAGACTGCGGGAGACTGGAGGAGACTGGGGAGACTGGGGGAGGCTGGTGGAGACTGGAGGAGGCTGGGGACACTGGGGGAGACTGGGTGAGACTGGGGAGACTGGGGGAGGCTGCGGGAGACTGGGGAGACTGAGGAGACTGGGGAGGCTGCGGGAGGCTGGGGAGAATGGGGGAGGCTGCGGGAGACTGGGGGGGCTGGGGAGATTTGGGAGACTGGGGGAGGCTGCGGGAGACTGGGGAGGCTGGGGGAGACTTGGAACACTGGGGGAGGCTGCGGGAGACTGGGGAGACTGGGGGAGGCTGCGGGAGACTGGGGAGACTGGGAAGGCTGCGGGAGACTGGGGAGGCTGCGGGAGACTGGGGAGACTGGGGAGACTGGGGGAGGCTGCGGTAGACTGTGGAGACTGGGGGAGACTGGGGGAGACTGAAGAGACTGGGGAGACTGGGGGAGGCTGGGGAGACTGGGGAGGCTGCGGGAGACTGGGGAGACTGGGGAGACTGGGGAGACTGGGGGAGGCTGCGGGAGACTGGGGATACTGGGGGAGACTGGGGGAGGCTGGGGAGACTGGGGAGACTGGGGAGACTGGGGGAGGCTGGGGAGACTGGGGGAAACTGGGGAGGCTGGGGGAGACTGGGGAGACTGCGGGAGACTGGGGGAGGTTGGGGGAGACTGGGGAGACTGGGGGAGGCTGGGGGAGACTGGGGAGACTGGGGGAGGCTGGGGGAGACTGGGGGAGGTTGGGGGAGACTGGGGAGACTGGGGGAGACTGGGGAGACTGGGGGAGGCTGGGGAGACTGGGGAGACTGGGGGAGACTGGGGGAGGCTGGGGAGACTGGGGAAGGCTGCGGGAGACTGGGGAGACTGGGGGAGACTGGGGAGACTGGGGGAGACTGGGGAGACTGGGGAAGACTGGGGAGACTGGGGGAGGCTGGGGAGACTGGGGAGACTGGGGAGACTGGATAGACTGGGGTTCACATTTTAACTGGGAGGGAAAGAGGGAGGAAAGAGAGGGGAGGTTTACTTTTCTGGTGGACACCAGCATCCTTCTTTTACTCCTTTCTTTACTGTTTCTCTCTTGTGTGTGTGTGTGTGTGTGTGTGTGTGTGTGTGTGCGTGCGTGCGTGCGTGCGTGCGTGTGTGTGTGTGTGTGTGTGTGTGTGTGTGTGTGTGTGTGTGTGTGTGTGTGTGTGTGTGTGTGTGTGCGTGCGTGCGTGCGTGCGTGCGTGCGTGCGTGCGTGTGCGTGCGTGCGTGTGTGTGTGTGTGTGCAGGTGTCCCTTTTGCCCCTTTATGTCTCTCTCTCTCTTTTCACAAACTGACTGGGTTACAAACACAACACACTGTGTTTTAATACGAACATCATGGCTCCTTTCATTTCATTACTGTTCTGCCTAATCCATCACCTCTTGGCTTTAATAGGGTGAGACAGGGGTTGGATCACACACACACAAACACACACACACACGCCATCCTGGCTGCCTGCACTCTGTTCTCCTGCAGGTGTTAGGCCATCCGCCTGGCCCTTTCATGGAATTCCCTTTTCCTGTCCGTCTGCGGAGCTCCATTCAGCCTGGACCACGGCAGCAGGACCGCCACCGGAGCGCTGGCAGGGAGGGGAAGCGCCTCCACACACATCTTTCACTCACAGAAAGAGAGGAGAGAAAGAGAGGAGAGAAAGAGAGGAGAGATAGAGAGAGAGGAGAGAGAGAGAGAGAGGAGAGAAAGAGAGGAGAGCGAGACAGGAGAGAGGAGAGAGAGAGAGAGAGAGAGAGAGAGAGAGAGAGAGAGAAATGGCATCTTGCATTTTCTCCTCCTGCATCTCCCTCTTCCTGCATCTTCTTCCTCCTGCATCTCCCTCCCTCCTCCTGTATGTCCTTCATCCTGCATCTCCTCCTTCCTGCATCTCATCCTCCTTCCTGCATCTCATCCTCCTTCCTGCATCTCATCCTCCTGCATCTCCTTCCTCCTGCATCTCCCTCCTCCTGCATCTCCCTCCTCCTGCATCTCCCTCCTCCTGCATCTCCCTCCCCCTGCATCTCCTTCCTCCTGCATCTCCCTCCTCCTGCATCTCTCTCCTCCTGCATCTCCATCCTCCTGCATCTCCTTCCTCCTGCATCTCCCTCCTCCTGCATCTCCCTCCTCCTGCATCTCCTTCCTCCTGCATCTCCCTCCTCCTGCATCTCCCTCTGCTTTCATTTCACCTGTCTTCCTGTCTGTCCTCACCCCCTGTCTTCCTGTCTGTCCTCACCCCCTGTCTTCCTGTCTGTCCTCACCCCCATCTTCCTGTCTGTCCTCACCCCCTGTCTTCCTATCTCACATCCAGAAGGGGAAAGGGAAGAGGGGAGAGGGAGGAAGGGAAGGTGGAGGGGAGAGGGAGGGAGGGTGGAGGGGAGAGTGAGGGAGGGAGGATGGAGGGGAGAGGGAGGGAGGGAGGGAGGAAGGAGGGGAGAGGGGGGAGGGAGGGGGGAGGGGAGGGGAGAAGGAGGGAGGAAGGAGGGGAGAGGAAGGGAGGGAGGGTGGAGGGGAGAGGAAGGGAGGGAGGGAGGAGGGGAGAGGCATGGAGGGAGGGAGGGAGGGAGGGATGGTGGAGGGGAGAGGGAGGGAGGGAGGGAGGCAGGGAGGGAGGGAGGGTAGAGGGGAGAGGGAGGGAGGGTGGAGGGATGAGTGAGGGAGGGAGGGAGGGTGGGTGGAGGGGAGAGGGAGGGAGAAAGAATTGATAGAAAAACGGGAAAGTGAGTCTTCCTTCCTTCATCTTTCCATTCCCCTGGCCTTTTGATCTGCTATGAATAGGACATCTGAGGTTTGCAGCCTGACTTAATGCAGTCCGCCAGGCAGCCTTCACCTGTGCTACAAGTAAATTGGCTGTTGTTTTTTTTTCCTGGACATCTGCCCAGCCCTCTGCCCAGCCCTCTGACCAGCCCTCTGCCCAGCCCTCGGCTCAGCCCTCAGCCCTCTGCCCAGCCCTCAACCCGCTGCCCAGCCCTCAGCCCTCAGCCCGCTGCCCAGCCCTCAGGCCTCAGCCCAAACCTCTGCCCAGCCCTCAGCCCTCTTCCCAGCCCTCTGCCCAGCCATCTGCCCAGCTCACAGCCCTCTTCCCAGCCCTCTGCCCAGTCCTCTGCCCAGCCCTCAGCCCTCTTCCCAGCCCTCTGCCCAGTCCTCAGCCCTCTTCCCAGCCCTCTGCCCAGTCCTCAGCCCAGCCCTAAGCCCTCAGCCCAGCCCTCGGCCCAGCCCTCAGCCCTCTGCCCAGTCCTCAGCCCTCTGCCCAGTCCTCAGCCCTCTTCCCAGCCCTCTGCCTAGCCCTCAGCCCTCTTCCCAGCCCTCTTCCCAGTCCTCAGCCCTCTTCCCAGCCCTCTGCCCAGTCCTCAGCCCTCTTCCCAGCCCTCTGCCCAGTCCTCATCCCAGGCCTCAGTCCTCGGCCCAGCCCTCAGCCCTCTGCCCAGCCCTCAGTCCTCTGCCCAACCTGAGTCCTCAGCCCAGCCCTCAGTCCTCTACAAAGCCCTCAGTCCTCAGCCCAGCCCTCAGCCCTCTGCCCAGCCCTCTCTCTCAGAGTAAAGAGGAAAGTCCAACAGTAACAACAACAACAACAACAACGGCAATTAGCTCAGCAGCGCGCCCATACCACCTATTAATCTGTAGAAAGCTTCATGTTTTCAATGCTGCTCTGTTAAAGTCCATTGCTAACAGTGTACATGCCTATTGCCTACCCTCTGTTTCCTAATAGTGTCCATATGAGTTGGGACTAATTGAAGGATGAAGGATTCCAAGTCTAAATGTTTACAGTGGCACATTCCTGCAATCATGGCACAGTTAGTTTTCAGATGAGATTGAACGGCTTGAGGTCAACCGATTAAAATTCCCTGCGTTGCAGAATGAGACCATACAGTGCTGAACAACATTTGACATTTTGGGGAGAATTGTGCTTACTGTATATCAACAACTAGTATCAGTTAAAGCTGTAGTGGTTTTACGGTACTTACTGTATATTAAGTACTAGTGTCAGTTAAAGCTGTAGTGGTTTTACGGTACTTACTGTATATTAAGTACTAGTGTCAGTTAAAGCTGTAGTGGTTTTACCGTACTTACTGTATATTAAGTACTAGTGTCAGTTAAAGCTGTAGTGGTTTTACCGTACTTACTGTATATTAAGTACTAGTGTCAGTTAAAGCTGTAGTGGTTTTACGGTACTTACTGTATATTAAGTACTAGTGTCAGTTAAAGCTGTAGTGGTTTTACGGTACTTACTGTATATTAAGTACTAGTGTCAGTTAAAGCTGTAGTGGTTTTACGGTACTTACTGTATATTAAGTACTAGTGTCAGTTAAAGCTGTAGTGGTTTTACGGTACTGTGTTTTTCACTACAGTGTTTTTTCTGTATCTTTACCAGAGTGTCTTTACTGTAAAAGGGTTAGTAATGCATTCATCATTGTCATCTCTGCTGTGACAATGTCCTCCTCTGTCCCTAGTAGAGACGGAGAATGAGTCACACACACGCACACACACACACACACACACACACACACACACACACCACCTAAGTCTATTATGTTATTCTACACACTGTCCTGTTGAGACTCCTAAGTGGCTGTCATATTTACTTTAACTTCTGAAAGCCTGTTATTGCAATGGGTCACCCTCATCTCCCTATCTATCTATCTATCTATCTATCTATCTATCTATCTATCTATCTATCTATCTATCTATCTATCTATCTATCTATCTATCTATCTATCTATCTATCTATCTATCTATCTATCTATCTATCTATCTATCTATCTATCTATCTATCTATCTATCTATCTATCTATCTATCTATCTATCTATCTATCTATCTATCTATCTATCTATCTATCTATCTATCTATCTATCTATCTATCTATCTATCTATCTATCTATCTATCTATCTATCTATCTATCTATCTATCTATCTATCTATCTATCTATCTATCTATCTATCTATCTATCTATCTATCTATCTATCTATCTATCTATCTATCTATCTATCTGTCACTCTCTCTCTCTCTCTCTCTCTCTCTCTCTCTCTCTCTCTCTCTCTCTCTCTCTCTCTCTCTCTCTCTCTCTCTCTCTAGCTCCATCCCTCTCTCCCACAAGCCAACAAGGAAACAATTGACTAGCAATTATGACTAGTAGAACTAGTAATCAGGTTGATACAGTATATGTTCATATGGGGTGTATTATGCATGAGTTGTTTTCCAAACCATGGTGTTACAGTTTTTCTCAGTCGCTTTGGTGCATTTCTTAGATCAAAAGTGCAATTCTTGATACTACTTGTACAAATTCCAAATCATCTAGTCACTTGTGCACATCATTAAAGCAATTTCTTATTCTTTGAACAAATTGCAATTGCTTTTGTACATATTGCAATTGATAATGTACAAGTGTCAGCTTTTTTCCACATTTTCAATTGCTCATGTCATGTTGATCAAAATATAGTAGATGGTTCTCTGTTGAATAGTCTTACCCCTCAAAACATCTAGGCATTAGTTCCTTGCATAAGCCATTACATGCAAAATTGTTGAACTATTTGTCATAAACTGTCAAGCATAGTTTTACACATTTCTATTAGACCTTTTGTACAAAAACGTAAATTGCTGAATCGTGCAGGTGAAATTAACCCTCACTCATGAAGGAATGTAAAGTGTTAGTTCAACCAACAATTAACCAGTTGTCTAAATTGCTCAAAGGTTCATCTCATGAAGAATCAATTGGCAAGCATATATAGACAGACCACAACACAGAGTTGCAATTTTCCAATAATGGATGGACCAGGAAACGAACAGGGTCAACAGCCAAGAGGAGGAAGAAGAGGAGCAAGGATGCGTGGTGGAAGGCAAAACAGAGGAAGAGGCAGAAGAGGACATAGAGCGCATATCTGATGACATAAGGGCCACTATTGTAGACCATGTTGTCAATCATGGCCTTACAATGGCTGAGGCGGGTCGAAGGGTGCAGCCGAATATTGGGAGATCAACCGTGTCCTCAATAGTACAAACGTTTCGAAGAGAGAACAGGTATGTCCACCAATGTACAGTGCACTGTTACTGTATATAAGCAGTATACTGTATACTTCCTACAATGCTTCATATTACAGTAGTCCACTTGTATTTCACAGCATACAGAAATATACTCTATACAGATACATACAGCACCTTACATGCACCCACCTGTATGTTTTACAGTAAAATGTGTGTTCGCATAGTTTTTGTCTATGTGAAAGTGTGCGATGCATCACTGCATTTTTCCACACATAGGACTGCAAGATTACCTCAAACCGGTGGCAGAGGACGCCTTTTCACACCTCAACAGGAGGAGGCTATTTGCACCATGGTCCGAGCAAACAATGCCATGAGACTCAGGGAAATACAAAGGACCATTATAGAAGACAACGATGTCTTTGAAAACATCCATACGGTTAGCATCTCAACCATCGACAGGGTGCTGCATAGAAACCAGATGAGTATGAAACAGCTGTACCGTGTACCATTCCAAAGGAATGAGGACAGAGTTAAGGAGCTACGGTACCAGTATGTACAGGTAAAACATATATCTATGTAACTACTTTACAGCAACATTTTATAGTGTTACATAGTACAGTAAGCATAAACTGCACACATTTCCATTGCTGTGGAAGGAACATGCAATATATGTACATTTTATGTCACTCTTCCTTACCAAAACAAATTCAACTGTGTGTTCTGGGATATAGCGTATAATGGAGTTGGAATCAAGTGAACCCTCTCACAACTTTGTATACGTGGATGAGGCTGGCTTCAACCTGACCAAATGCAGAAGGCGGGGTTGGAATATCATCGGTCACAGAGCTACTGTGGATTTGCCAGGCCAACGGGGAGGAAATATCACCATGTGTGCTGCTATTTCGGAGCATGGTGTCCTAACCCATATCCCCCTTTTAGGGCCATACAACACCCAGCATCTACTCAACTTTTTAGAGACTCTCTACAGGGCTCTCATCCCTGATGATGAGAGGGGTCTGTTTAGAGAGGATTTGCCAAAGTATGTGGTCATTTGTGATAATGTGAGTTTCCATCGATCAAACATCATAAGGCAATGGTTTGTGACCCACCCGAGGATGCTCATAGAATTCCTCCCACCTTATTCACCATTCCTTAACCCAATTGAGGAGTTATTTTCAGCATGGAGGTGGAAGGTGTACGATCGTCAGCCACACACACAGATGACCCTGCTGGCTGCAATGGATGCAGCATGTGAGGACACCACAGTAGACGCTTGCAGAGGATGGATAAGGCATTCCAAAAGATTCTTTCCACGTTGCATTGGAAGGGAAAATATCCGGTGTGATGTGGATGAGAATATGTGGGCTGACAGACAGGAACGTCTGGATGTGTAGAGACAGCACTAGAACAGTGCTGTGGGCAAAGTTGTGCCTTAGGGGTGGTTTCCTGTGTTTCTTTCTAATTTAGTTTTTTTTCCTTTGTGCCCCTTGGGTTGTCCAGTCTCTTTCAATCAATAACCCACATACAGTAATATGTAAATAGTACTGTTGAAATTGATATATGCCATAGAAGTGCAGCCTTGTGCATTTTCAATACAGTAACTGTCATCCAAACTGTAGCCTAAGTTTACATCAGGTAATACTGTCAAAGTACACAGTTCCATTGACAACATGCCTAAACATTTTGACAACCTTGTTCGTGAACAATGACTCAATGACTTATCATTCTGATGACACTGACATGATCATTGGCATGAATATTTACTTTTGAGAGATGTACTAAGGATTTTTAGTGACTGACTAGCTTTAGAAACATATCTATTGTATATTGCAGTTTGTACAAATTGTTCTGAGAAATGCACTTATTATTTTGCACATGTTAGGGATGATGTGAAAAATGCACCAAAGCGACTGAGAAAAACTGTAAGTCCAGAGAGGTCTGGTTGGGTCTGGAGGGGAGGGGTCCTAGCAGCAGCAGTGTGAGGGGAGGATGAGATGAGATGTGATGTGAGGGGAGCGTTTAGCTCAGTGCAGCTCTGTCTGCCTTGTCATTCTCTGCAGACAGCCGGGGGTGAAGTGAGATAAAGGAGCACTGACACTCCAGACACTCACAGAGGAGAGGAGAGACAGAGACAGCTTTCAAACACGCAGGGAACTCTGGAAGACTTCTGAAACCAACACTGAGACCGATGGTCACTGACTGACTGATCCTCCTGTTCGCTCGGTTATTTTATTTTTATCCAGTGAGGCAAGAAGATTCTTCCACAGCCAAGGAGTGATGTCAACACTGGACCAGAATGTCAGGATAGTGTGGGACTAAAGGGTTCATGGTTGATGGAAGAGGAGTACGCTGAATTGCCTGATTGCAGAACTGAGCACTCACAGAAGACTGACTCTTCTTCACCTGTGTGACGTGTAGGTTTTTTGTCATCTCAGACAAGCCATCTCAGTGTGGATCAGGACCATGAACGTTCTACCTAACCCCATGACCAGGGCCCATCAGGAGCAGCCTCTCCCTCTCTGCTCCCAGGGGGCCCACCTCCAGGACGTCACTTCCAGGTGTCCTCCAGGGCTTGGTGCTGGTCATGGGGGCAGGCTGAGGGCCATTGGGGGCCTCCTGGGGCCCCAGAGACCAGGCAAGCCCCCGCGGGAGCTGAACCATGAGGAGCAGCAGGATCTGAGGAGGAAGATCAACAGCCGGGAGAGGAAGAGGATGCAGGACCTGAACGTTGCCATGGACGCTCTGAGGGAGGTGATGGTGCCTTACGCCTCCTCCTCTCCTTCCTCCTCGTCCTCCTCCCAGGGGCCACACTCGCACCAGCAGCAGCCAGGGGTCCCACCCGGACGCAGGCTCTCCAAGATCTCCACCTTGGTCCTGGCCCGTAACTACATCCTCCTGTTGGGCTCGTCTCTGCAAGAGATGCGCCGGCTCCTGGGGGAGGTGAGTGTTGGGGTGGGGGTCGGTATGGGGGTGAACGCAGGACCCGTCCCCAGGCTGCTCCTAGCCGGCGGGTGGCCCCTCCTCACCGGCCCCAGTCAGCTCCTCCTCTCCCCAGAGTCTCTCCTGACCTCGGCCTCATCCTCCAAGTGTCCCTTGCTGCCCCCTGGTCACTTGGAGGGCCCCAGTGCCCCGGTGCACTGGGGCTCGGCTGGAGATCCTGGTGGTCCCCTCTGCCCCTGTGGGATGTGCAGGCTGCCCAGGTTCAGCCACCCCAGCCCTGGACCCAGGTTTCCCAAGTGAAGCCTGGCTAGGACCCCCCTCTGATGTGTTCTGGTTGGGGAAGAGGTTGCCTTCTGATCTGCTACAATGACTGATTACTTCTGAGTGGATGGACTTCTGGTTATGGTTATAAACATTTTCTGAAGAGTTTACATGTTATTTTTGTATGAGTTTTTTCTTTCTCATGTCTGACTAATCCAATGATAACTTTGTTGTAATGGACCTTGTCGATTAGGTTTTTATTAATCTCTAGTGGACAGATTTTCGTGGACAGATGAATTTCTGTCAAGTCTCACGTGTAATTATGTGAAATGAGCAGCAGTAGTTCCTGGTTTGGGGTTTTTTGACGTTGATAATTTTGGAAAATCAGGATTGGCGAATGTGGCGCTTAAACGGGTGCAGTGATTTTCAAAAGCTCGTGTGCGGATGATAAATGGTTTCCAAGTCAAAATTGGATGTATCGTAAAAAATGTATGAAAAATGTGCTTTCGCAGAAGGGAGGGGTTTGAGAGGGAGGAGACATCACTTCCATCCCTTGCACAAAGGTAATCACAATTGTTAACAGCATTTCCCCAGAAGTAAAACAGGAAATGACACGAGATAATTTTACTTCTGGGTAACCCGAAATTAGGTTTTTTATTGGTGACTGTGGTCAGTGAAAGTCAATGTCTTTTACATTTTATGAACAAATTCTAATTTATATGATAATAGATCTGCATAAGTTCTAACACAGCAAATAAATTGTAATTTACTATTTTAACAAAGATATTTTAAAAAGTGTATTTTTTGTGCTTTCACTTTTTCTTGTTCACTTCTCAGCATCTGTTATTTGTGATGGTGTGTGATGGTGTGTATGATGGTGTGTCTGTGTGTGTGTGTGTGTGTGTGTGTGCACCTCAGATCAATTGAACCTTTCTCCCTGCTGTCTCTTTGTCATCATCTGGTATACATCTGATCCATTAAGGAGTACAGTAATGACTGGTATACTTCTGATCCATAAGGGATTGCAATAATGACTGGTATACTTCTGATCCATTAAGGAGTACAATAATGACTGGAATACTTCTGGTCCATTAAGGAGTACAATAATGACTGGTATACCTCTGATCCATAAGGGATTACAATAATGATGGTATACTTCTGATCCATAAGGGATTACAATAATGTCTGGTATACATCTGATCCATAAGGGATTACAATAATGACTGGTATACTTCTGATCCATAAGGGATTACAGTAATGACTGGTATACTTCTGATCCATAAGGGATTACAATAATGATGGTATACTTCTGATCCATAAGGGATTACAGTAATGACTGGTATACTTCTGATCCATAAGGGATTACAATAATGACTGGTATACTTCTGATCCATAGGGGATTACAATAATGACTGGTATACTTCTGATCCATAAGGGATTACAGTAATGACTGGTATACTTCTGATCCATAAGGGATTACAATAATGATGGTATACTTCTGATCCATAAGGGATTACAATAATGTCTGGTATACATCTGATCCATAAGGGATTACAATAATGACTGGTGTACTTCTGATCCATAAGGGATTACAGTAATGACTGGTATACTTCTGATCCATAAGGGATTACAATAATGATGGTATACTTCTGATCCATAAGGGATTACAGTAATGACTGGTATACTTCTGATCCATAAGGGATTACAATAATGACTGGTATACTTCTGATCCATAGGGGATTACAATAATGACTGGTATACTTCTGATCCATAAGGGATTACAATAATGACGTGTATACTTCTAATCCATAAGGGATTACAATAATGAGTGGTATACTTCTGATCCATAAGGGATTACAATAATGATGGTATACTTCTGATCCATAAGGGATTACAGTAATGACTGGTATAGTTCTGATCCGCAATGGATTACAATAATGATGGTATACTTCTGATCCATAAGGGATTACAATAATGACTGGTACACTTTTGATCCATAAGGGATTACAATAATGTCTGGTATACATCTGATCCAAAAGGGATTACAATAATGACTGGTATACTTCTGATCCATAAGGGATTACAATAATGACTGGTATACTTCTGATCCATAAGGGATTACAATAATGACTGGTATACTTCTGATCCATAAGGGATTCCAATAATGAACAATAATGATGGTATACTTCTGATCCATAAGGAATTACAGCACTGACTGGTATACTTCTGATCCATACGGGATCACAATAATGACTGATATACTTCTGATCCATAAGGGATCACAACAATGACTGGTATACTTCTGATCCATAAGGGATTACAATAATGACAACTATACTTATTTTCCATACGGGATTACAATAATGACTGGTATACTTCTGATCCATTAGGGATTACAAAAAGGACTGCTATACTTCTGATCATTAAGGGATTACAATAATGACGTCTATACCTCTGGTTCATAAGGGATTACAATAATGACGTATATACCTCTGGTTCATAAGGGATTACAATAATGACGTCTATACCTCTGGTTCATAAGGGATTACAATAATGACTGGTGTACTTCTGGTCCATAAGGGATTACAATAATAACGTCTATACCTCTGGTTCATAAGGGATTACAATAATGACGTCTATACCTCTGGTTCATAAGGGATTACAATAATGACTGGTGTACTTCTGGTCCATAAGGGATTACAATAATGACGTCTATACCTCTGGTTCATAAGGGATTACAATAATGACGTCTATACCTCTGGTTCATAAGGGATTACAATAATGACTGGTGTACTTCTGATCCATAAGGGATTACAATAATGACTGGTGTACTTCTGATCCATAAGGGATTACAATAATGACTGAAATAATTCTGATCCATAAGGGATTACAACAATGACTGGTATACTTCTGATCCATAAGGGATTACAATAATGACGTCTATACCTCTGGTTCATAAGGGATTACAATAATGACGTCTATACCTCTGGTTCATAAGGGATTACAATAATGACTGGTGTACTTCTGGTCCATAAGGGATTACAATAATGAGTGATATACTTCTGATCCATAAGGGATTACAATAATGAGTGATATACTTCTGATCCATAAGTGATTACAATAATGACTGGTATAGTTCTGATCCATAAGGGATTGCAATAATGACTGGTACACTTCTGATCCATAAGGTATTACAATAATGATGGTATACTTCAGATCCATAAGGGATTACAATAATGACTGATATAGTTCTGATCCATAAGGGATTGCAATAATGACTGGTACACTTCTGATCCATAAGGTATTACAATAATGATGGTATACTTCTGACCCATAAGGGATTACACTAATTACTGATATACTTCTGATCCATAAGGGATTACAACAATGACTGGTATACTTCTGATTCATAAGGGATTACAATAATGACAACTATACTTATTTTCTGTTAGGGATTACAATAATGACTGGTATACTTCTGATCCATTAGGGATTACAAAAATGACTGGTATACTTCTGATCCATAAGGTATTACAATAATGACTTGTATACTTCTGATCCATTAGGGATTACAATAATGCCATGTATACTTCTGATCCATAACGGATTACAATAATGACTGGTATACTTCTGATCAATAAGGGATTACATTAATGACTGGTATACTTCTGATCCATTACGGATTACAATAATGACTGCTATACTTCTGGTCCATAAGGGATTACAATAATGACTTGTATACTTCTGATCCATTAGGGATTACAGTAATTACTGGTATACTTCTGACCCATAAGGGATTACAATAATGACTGTTATACTTCTGGTCCATAAGGGATTACAGTAATGACTGGTAATCTTCTGATCCATAAGGTATTACAATAATGACTTGTATACTTCTGATCCATTAGGGATTACAATAATGCCATGTATACTTCTGATCCATAAGGGATTACAATAATGACTGGTATACTTCTGATCCATTAGGGATTACAATAATGACTGCTATACTTCTGGTCAATAAGGGATTACAATAATGACTTGTATACTTCTGATCCATTAGGGATTACAGTAATTACTGGTATACTTCTGACCCATAAGGGATTACAATAATGACTGTTATACTTCTGGTCCATAAGGGATTACAGTAATGACTGGTAATCTTCTGATCCATAAGGTATTACAATAATGACTTGTATACTTCTGATCCATTAGGGATTACAATAATGCCATGTATACTTCTGATCCATAAGGGATTACAATAATGACTGGTATACTTCTGATCCATTAGGGATTACAATAATGACTGGTATACTTCTGATCCATTAGGGATTATAATAATGACTGGTATACTTCTGGTCCATAAGGGATTACAATAATGACTTGTATACTTCTGATCCATAAGGGATTACAATGAAGACTGGTGTACTTCTGATCCATAAGGGATTGCAATAATGACTGGTATACTTCTGATCCATAAGGGATTACAATAATGACTGATATACTTCTGATCCATAAGGGATTACAACAATGACTGGTATACTTCTGATTCATAAGGGATTACAATAATGACAACTATACTTATTTTCTGTTAGGGATTACAATAATGACTGGTATACTTCTGATCCATTAGGGATTACAAAAATGACTGGTATACTTCTGATCCATAAGGTATTACAATAATGACTTGTATACTTCTGATCCATTAGGGATTATAATAATGACTGGTATACTTCTGGTCCATAAGGGATTACAATAATGACTTGTATACTTCTGATCCATTATGGATTACAGTAATGACTGGTATACTTCTGATCCATAAGGGATTACAATAATGACTGGTATACTTCTGGTCCATAAGGGATTACAATAATGAATGGTAATCTTCTGATCCATAAGGGATTACAATAATGACTGGTATACTTCTGATCCATAAGGGATTACATTAATGACTGGTATACTTCTGATCCATTACGGATTACAATAATGACTGCTATACTTCTGGTCCATAAGGGATTACAATAATGACTTGTATACTTCTGATGCATTAGGGATTACAGTAATTACTGGTATACTTCTGACCCATAAGGGATTACAATAATGACTGTTATACTTCTGGTCCATAAGGGATTACAGTAATGACTGGTAATCTTCTGATCCATAAGGTATTACAATAATGACTTGTATACTTCTGATCCATTAGGGATTACAATAATGCCATGTATACTTCTGATCCATAAGGGATTACAATAATGACTGGTATACTTCTGATCCATTAGGGATTACAATAATGACTGCTATACTTTTGGTCCATAAGGGATTACAATAATGAATTGTATACTTCTGATCCATTAGGGATTACAGTAAATACTGGTATACTTCTGACCCATAAGGGATTACAATAATGACTGTTATACTTGTGGTCCATAAGGGATTACAGTAATGACTGGTAATCTTCTGATCCATAAGGTATTACAATAATGACTTGTATACTTCTGATCCATTAGGGATTACAATAATGCCATGTATACTTCTGATCCATAAGGGATTACAATAATGACTGGTATACTTCTGATCCATTAGGGATTACAATAATGACTGGTATACTTCTGATCCATTAGGGATTATAATAATGACTGGTATACTTCTGGTCCATAAGGGATTACAATAATGACTTGTATACTTCTGATCCATAAGGGATTACAATGAAGACTGGTGTACTTCTGATCCATAAGGGATTGCAATAATGACTGGTATACTTCTGATCCATAAGGGATTACAATAATGACTGATATACTTCTGATCCATAAGGGATTACAACAATGACTGGTATACTTCTGATTCATAAGGGATTACAATAATGACAACTATACTTATTTTCTGTTAGCGATTACAATAATGACTGGTATACTTCTGATCCATTAGGGATTACAAAAATGACTGGTATACTTCTGATCCATAAGGTATTACAATAATGACTTGTATACTTCTGATCCATTAGGGATTACAATAATGCCATGTATACGTCTGATCCATAAGGGATTACAATAATGACTGGTATACTTCTGATCCATAAGGGATTACATGAATGACTGGTATACTTCTGATCCATTACGGATTACAATAATGACTGCTATACTTCTGGTCCATAAGGGATTACAATAATGACTTGTATACTTCTGATCCATTAGGGATTACAGTAATTACTGGTATACTTCTGACCCATAAGGGATTACAATAATGACTGTTATACTTCTGGTCCATAAGGGATTACAATAATGAATGGTAATCTTCTGATCCATAAGGTATTACAATAATGACTTGTATACTTCTGATCTATTAGGGATTACAATAATGCCATGTATACTTCTGATCCATAAGGGATTACAATAATGACTGGTATACTTCTGATCCATTAGGGATTACAATAATGACTGGTATACTTCTGATCCATTAGGGATTATAATAATGACTGGTATACTTCTGGTCCATAAGGGATTACAATAATGACTTGTATACTTCTGATCCATTAGGGATTACAGTAATGACTGGTATACTTCTGATCCATAAGGGATTACAATAATGACTGGTATACTTCTGGTCCATAAGGGATTACAATAATGAATGGTAATCTTCTGATCCATAAGGGATTACAATAATGACTGGTATACTTCTGATCCATAAGGGATAACAGTAATGACTGGTATACTTCTGATCAATAAGGGATTGCAATAACGATGTATATACCTCTGGTTCATAAGGGATTACAATAACGACGTATATACCTCTGGTTCATAAGGGATTACAATAACGACGTATATACCTCTGGTTCATAAGGGATTACAATAATGACGTCTATACCTCTGGTTCATAAGGGATTACAATAATGACGTATATACCTCTGGTTCATAAGGGATTACAATAATGACTGGTGTACTTCTGGTCCATAAGGGATTACAATAATGACTGGTATACTTCTGATCCATAAGGTATTACAATAATGATGTATATACCTCTGGTTCATAAGGGATTACAATAATGTCGTATATACCTCTGGTTCATAAGGGATTACAATAACGACGTATATACCTCTGGTTCATAAGGGATTACAATAATGACGTATATACCTCTGATCCATAAGGTATTACAATAATGACTGGTGTACTTCTGGTCCATAAGGGATTACAATAATGACTGGTATACTTCTGATCCATTAGGGATTATAATAATGACTGGTATACTTCTGGTCCATAAGGGATTACAATAATGACTTGTATACTTCTGATCCATAAGGGATTATAATAATGATGTATATACCTCTGGTTCATAAGGGATTACAATAATGACGTATATACCTCTGGTTCATAAGGGATTACAATAATGACGTATATACCTCTGGTTCATAAGGGATTACAATAATGACGTCTATACCTCTGGTTCATAAGGGTTTACAATAATGACGTCTATACCTCTGGTTCATAAGGGATTACAATAATGACGTATATACCTCTGATCCATAAGGTATTACAATAATGATGTATATACCTCTGGTTCATAAGGGATTACAATAATGACGTATATACCTCTGGTTCATAAGGGATTACAATAATGACGTATATACCTCTGGTTCATAAGGGATTACAATAACGACGTATATACCTCTGGTTCATAAGGGATTACAATAACGACGTATATACCTCTGGTATAATGACTGATATACAGTTGTTCTGGTGCATATGGATAGCCAAGTTGAGAAGCTGCTTACACCCAGCCCCCCCCCCCCAACCCACCCCACCCATTCACTCTATCACCCCAAATAGTGAAACAGTCCTGCTCTGCTTAGCAGCGTCTCCCCCATTTCATCTCCATTCATCTTTTTACAAGCAAAAGATCAAACACACCATGTAATTACTACCCTTTTGATTACTTCTCCCCTCTCTCCCTCCCTCCGTCCCTTAATCGAATTCTTGATGTTTCCCTCCGTGTTAAGGGGCTTGTATGGGTTGTTTGTTGGCACTCATTACACTCACTCCACAATACGTTCAAACGCCCAGAAAATGTGTCTCGGTGAATGGGGATCACGATGCAAAACTCACCTCCTGTCTGGAAGAAAGCAGGCAGCTCCATTTAACTGGGGATAAGAGGTGGGGCGGTTGGGGCGGTGGGGGTGGGATCTTACCCCGATAGAGAGTAGAGACCACAGGCAACACTCACCCTCGGAGAGGCCTGCATGAATAATAATAATGAAAATAATCATAATCATAATGTTAATAAAATACTCCAAATAATTGCTAGCTGGGGACAATTGGCTTAGTGGGGGAGACGTGTGAATGCTGGTGGCCGGCTGAAAGGAGGGAATATGTTACCCATCGGTGGGGGACAAAAGGAGAGGTAGATACCATTAAATGAGATTAAGCCTAATAGGGCTGGATTTTCTTACAAGGAAACATTTTTTTGAGAAGGAAAGGAGGAGGAGAAGGAGGGCTCAGAGGGAGAGATCAAAGTGGGACGGCCTAACTTCAGACCCCTCTGTCTACATTTACATATAGCTGCTATACGTCTCCTCCTCCTTACGGCTCCAAAGGATTAGTTACCTTGCTATTTCCATCTCTTCTGTCCTGATACCTATCCCTTCCCTCCTCACTCCATCCTCCATGGAGTCCTCTCTGGGATTTCTCTCTCACTCTCTCTCTCTTTCTCTGTGTTTCTCTCTCTCTCTCTCTCTCTCTCTCTCTCTCTCTCTCTCTCTCTCTCTCTCTCTCTCTCTCTCTCTCTTCTCTCAGTGTTTCTCTCTCTCAATTCAATTTCAATTTCAATTTAAGGGCTTTATTGGCATGGGAAACGTGTGTTAACATTGCCAAAGCAAGTGAAGTAGATAGTAAACAAAAGTGAAATAAACAATAAATATTAACAGTAAACATTACACTCAGAAGTTTCAAAAGAATAAAGACATTTCAAATGTTATATTATGTATATATACAGTGTTGTAACAATGTGCAAATAGTTAAAGTACAAATGGGAAAATAAATAAACATAAATATGGGTTGTATTTACAATGGTGTTTGTTCTTCACTGGTTGCCCTTTTCTTGTGGCAACAGGTCACAAATCTTGCAGCTGTGATGGCACACTGTGGTTTTTCACCCAGTAGATAAGGGAGTTTATCAAAATTGGGTTTGTTTTCGAATTCTTTGTGGATCGCTGTAATCTGAGGGAAATATGTGTCTCTAATATGGTCATACATTTGGCAGGAGGTTAGGAAGTGCAGCTCAGTTTCCACCTCATTTTGTGGGCAGTGTGCACATAGCCTGTCTTCTCTTGAGAGCCAGGTCTGCCTACGGCGGCCTTTCTCAATAGCAAGGCTATGCTCACTGAGTCTGTACATAGTCAAAGCTTTCCTTAAGTTTGGGTCAGTCACAGTGGTCAGGTATTCTGCCACTGTGTACTCTCTGTTTAGGGCCAAATAGCATTCTAGTTTGCTCTGTTTATTTGTTTGTTCTTTCCAATGTGTCAAGTAATTCTCTTTTTGTTTTCTCATTATTTGGTTGGGTCTAATTGTGTTGTTGTTGTTGTTGTTGTCCTGGGGCTGTGTGGGGTCTGTTTGTGTTTGTGAACAGAGCCCCAGGACAAGCTTACTTAGGGGACTCTTCTCCAAGTTCATCTCTCTGTAGGTGATGGCTTTGTTATGGAAGGTTTGGGAATCGCTTCCTTTTAAATGGTTATAGAATTTAACGGCTCTTTTCTGGATTTTGATAATTAGCGGGTATTGGCCTAATTCTGCTCTGCATGCATTATTTGGTGTTTTACGTTGTACACGGAGGATGTTTTTGCAGAATTCTGCATGCAGAGTCTCAATTTGGTGTTTGTCCCATTTTGTGAATTCTTGGTTGGTGAGCGGACCCCAGACCTCAGAACCATAAAGGGCAATGGGTTCTATAACTGATTCAAGTATTTTTAGCCAGATCCTAATTGGTATGTCAAATTTTATGTTCCTTTTGATGGCATAGAAGGCCCTTCTTGCCTTGTCTCTCAGATCGTTCACAGCTTTGTGGAAGTTACCTGTGGCGCTGATGTTTAGGCCGAGGTATGTATAGTTTTTTGTGTGCTCTAGGGCAACGGTGTCTAGATGGAATTTGTATTTGTGGTCCTGGCAACTGGACCTTTTTTGGAACACCATTATTTTTGTCTTTCTGAGATTTACTGTCAGGGCCCAGGTCTGACAGAATCTGTGCAGAAGATCTAGGTGCTGCTGTAGGCCCTCCTTGGTTGGTGACAGAAGCACCAGATCATCAGCAAACAGAAGACATTTGACTTCAGATTCTAGTAGGGTGAGGCCGGGTGCTGCAGACTGTTCTAGTGCCCTCGCCAATTCGTTGATATATATGTTGAAGAGGGTGGGGCTTAAACTGCATCCCTGTCTCACCCCACGGCCCTGTGGAAAGAAATGTGTGTGTTTTTTGCCAATTTTAACCGCACACTTGTTGCTTGTGTACATGGATTTTATAATGTCGTATGTTTTTCCCCCAACCCCACTTTCCATCAATTTGTATAGCAGACCCTCATGCCAAATTGAGTCAAAAGCTTTTTTGAAATCAACAAAGCATGAGAAGACTTTGCCTTTGTTTTGGTTTGTTTGTTTGTCAATTAGGGTGTGCAGGGTGAATACGTGGTCTGTCGTACGGTAATTTGGTAAAAAGCCAATTTGACATTTGCTCAGTACATTGTTTTCACTGAGGAAATGAACTAGTCTGCTGTTAATGATAATGCAGAGGATTTTCCCAAGGTTGCTGTTGACGCATATCCCACGGTAGTTATTGGGGTCAAATTTGTCTCCACTTTTGTGGATTGGGGTGATCAGTCCTTGGTTCCAAATATTGGGGAAGATGCCAGAGCTAAGGATGATGTTAAAGAGTTTAAGTATAGCTAATTGAAATTTGTGGTCTGTATATTTTATCATTTCATTGAGGATACCATCAACACCACAGGACTTTTTGGGTTGGAGGGTTTGTATTTTGTCCTGTAGTTCATTCAATGTAATTGGAGAATCCAGTGGGTTCTGGTAGTCTTTAATAGTTGATTCTAAGATTTGCATTTGATCATGTATATTTTTTTGCTGTTTGTTCTCTGTTATAGGGCCAAAAAGGTTGGAGAAGTGGTTTACCCATACATCTCCGTTTTGGATAGATAGCTCTTCGTGTTGTTGTTTGTTTAGTGTTTTCCAATTTTCCCAGAAGTGGTTAGAGTCTATGGATTCTTCAATTACATTGAGCTGATTTCTGACATGCTGTTCCTTCTTTTTCCGTAGTGTATTTCTGTATTGTTTTAGTGATTCACCATAGTGAAGGCGTAGGCTCAGGTTTTCTGGGTCTCTATGTTTTTGGTTGGATAGGTTTCTCAATTTCTTTCTTAGGTTTTTGCATTCTTCATCAAACCATTTATCACTGTTATTACTTTTCTTTGGTTTTCTGTTAGAGATTTTTAGATTTGATAGGGAAGCTGAGAGGTCAAATATACTGTTTAGGTTTTCTACTGCCAAGTTTACACCTTCACTATTACAGTGGAACGTTTTGTCCAGGAAGTTGTCTAGAATGGATTGAATTTGTTGTTTCCTAATTGTTTTTTGGTAGGTTTCAACACTACTTTCCTTCCATCTATAGCATTTCTTAATATTATTCAGTTCCTTTGGCTTTGATGCCTCATGATTGAGTATTGCTCTGTTCAAGTAGACTGTGATTTTGCTGTGGTCTGATAGGGGTGTCAGTGGGCTGACTGTGAACGCTCTGAGAGACTCTGGGTTGAGGTCAGTGATAAAGTAGTCTACAGTACTACTGCCAAGAGATGAGCTATAGGTGTACCTACCATAGGAGTCCCCTCGAAGCCTACCATTGACTATGTACATACCCAGTGTGCGACAGAGCTGCAGGAGTCGTGACCCGTTTTTGTTGGTTATGTTGTCGTAGTTGTGCCTAGGGGGGCATATGGGGGAGGGAATGCTGTCACCTCCAGGTAGGTCCTCTCTCTCTCTCTCTCTCTCTCTCTCTCTCTCTCTCTCTCGCTCAGAGAGGATCTCACTGTCTTGGGTGTTGTGGTAGTATTGTGGTAGTATTGTGTTCGTATTGCGGCAGTATTGTAGTAGTATTGCAGTAGTATTGCGTTAGTATTGCGTTAGTATTGGAGTAGTATTGTGGTATTATTGTGGTTGTATTGTAGTTGTATTGTGCTAGTATTGTGGTTGTATTGTAGTATTGTGGTAGTATTGTGGCAGTATTGTGGTATTATTGTGGTAGTATTGTGGCAGTATTGTGGTAGTATTGTAGTTGTATTGTGGTTGTATTGTGGTTGTATTGTGGTTGTATTGTGGTTGTGTTGTGGTTGTGTTGTTGGGGAGATGCAGGGGTCTGGTCACTGTTCTCTATCTGTACTGTGGTTGTTTTGTGGTTGTATTGTGGTTGTTTTGTGGTTGTATTTTGGTTGTATTGTGGTTGTGTTGTTGGGGAGATGCAGGGGTCGGCTCACTGTTCTCTATCTGTATTGTGGTTGTATTGTTGTAGTATTGTTGTAGTATTGTTGTAGTATTGTGGTTGTATTGTTGGGGTGATGCAGGGGTCTGGTCACTGTTCTCTATCTGTATTGTGGTTGTATTGTGGTATTATTTGGGTTGTATTGTGTTTGTATTGTGTTTGTATTGTGGTTGTATTGTGGTTGTATTGTGGTAGTATTGTGGTAGTATTGTTGGGGAGATGCAAGGGTCTGCTCACTGTTCTCTATCTGTATAGTGGTTGTATTGTGGTTGTATTGTGGTAGTATTTTGGATGTATTGTGGTTGTATTGTGGTTGTATTGTGGTTGTATTGTGGTAGTATTTTGGATGTATTGTGGTTGTTTTGTGGTTGTGTTGTGGTTGTATTGTGGTTGTGTTGTGGTAGTTTTGTGGCTGTGTTGTGGTTGTATTGTGGTAGTATTGTGGTTGTATTGTGGTTGTGTTGTGGTAGTATTGTGGTTGTATTTTGGTAGTATTGTGGTTGTATTGTGGTTGTGTTGTGGTTGTATTGTGGTTGTATTGTGGTTGTATTGTGGTTGTATTGTGGTTGTATTGTTGGGGAGATGCAATGGTCTGCTCACTGTTCTTTGTGTTCTCACGGTAACTCATCTCTCTTTCATCAGCACTATTCATTGGGACCAGGGAGAGACCAGGGGTGCTCAGGACAATGCAGACACACAGACACACACACACGCACACGTACACGTCAGAGTTAG